>NC_061122.1:87742412-87898956 GCF_002878395.1 Capsicum annuum
GTTGTAACTTGGCTTTTGGTTAAGGTTAGAAAAGATGGTAAGGGGCTCAAACGATACTTGAAGTGGGGGTGGGACTTACAACTTTTGGAATTGACTCAACCAACACATTAACTCATGCCCCAGCTTTGTAGACTGGGTGAATCTTATATCTTTATTTGGTTGGACCGAGCCCGAAATAGGGCAGCCTACGTATCTCACTCCCGAGGGAGGAGAAACAGGTCGGATGTAGTTCCATCAGCTTGTTCTTTGTTTTGATTTGATTTTTCTTTTATTTTCGAACTTTTCTTTTATTCTTATTTTCTTGACATTTATCTTTGACTCTATTTTGATTCTAAAAGAGGGATATGAAAGAAAAATAAAATGAAGCTCAAACAGGTAAACAAAGGATGACACAATGTTTGGATAGAAGAACAAAATGCCTTCATCATGTCAATCTTCAAAAATGCAAGTACTAAACATGCAATAAAATCAACAAAGGATCAAATATCATACATAATATCTTTTGACCGCATCAGCATTGATAGCCATTTATGTCATTTTGCCTTTAATATCTGTCAAATAGAAGGCTCCATTGGGTAACACTTTCTTCAAAACAAAGGGACCTTGTAGTTAGGGGAGAACTTGCCTTTCGCCTCAACCTGGTGAGGAAGGATACGTTTCAATACCAACTGACCAACTTCAAAATTCCTGGGACTGACTTTTTTGTTATACGCTCGAGCCATCCTTCTCTAATACAACTGGCCATGACACACAGATGTTAGTCTTTTTTCCTTAATCAAACTCAAATGTTCCAGTCGGGTTTTTACCCATTCGTCATCATCAATCTCTGCTTCTACAATGACTCGAAGAGAGGGAATTTCAACTTCTGCAGGGATGATTGCCTCTGTCCCATACACTAATAAATATGGAGTTGCCCCTGTTGAAGTGCGAACAGTGGTGTGATAACCTAGCAATGCAAACGGTAACTTTTCATGCCACTGTCTAGATCCTTGTACCATCTTTCGCAGTATCTTTTTTATATTCTTATTGGCAGCTTCTACAACACCATTGGCCTTTGGGAGATATAAAGTAGAATTTCAATGTGCGATCTTAAACTGTTGACATACTTCTTGCATCAAATGACTATTGTGATTGACGGCATTGTCTGTAATGATCATCTTAGGAATTCCAAATCTACAAATGAAATTGGCATGAACAAAATCTACCACAGCCTTCTTTGTCACTGACTTGAAAGTTACTGCTTCTACCCACTTTGTGAAGTAGTCAATGGCTACTAAAATGAATCTATGCCCATTTGATGCCTTCGGCTCAATCGGTCCAATCACATCCATTCCCCAAGCCACAAAAGGCCATGGAGCGGCCATTGCATGCAACTCAACAGGAGAAGAACGTATCAGATCACCGTGTACCTGACATTGATGACACTTTCGAACAAATTGAATAAAATCTCATTCCATAGTAAGCCAGTAATAACCTGCTCGAAGAATCTTCCTTGACAAGACATGACCGTTCATATGCGACCCGCATATTCCAGAGTGTATTTCAACCATGATTGCCGAGGCTTCTTTTGCATCTACACACCTCAAAAGTCCCAGATCTGGGGTTCTCTTATACAAGATTCCCCCACTTAAGAAAAATCCACAAGCCAAACGCCTAATAGTCCTCTTTTGATCGTTGGTGGCATATGCTGGGTATTCTCCTGATTAAATATACCGCTTGATATCCAAGAACCAGGGTTCTCCATCGAGCTCTTCTTCAACCGCATTACAGTAACCATATTGACCACGACTCTGTATATGCACTGGATCGATATAGGCTTTATCAGGATGTTGGAGCATTGAAGACAGAGTGGCTAAAGCATCAGCAATTTCATTATGAATCCTTGGAATATGCCTAAATTTTACTAACACAAACCGTTGACATAGCTCCTACAAGCATTGCCGATACGGGATGAGCTTTAAATCTCGCGTCTCCCAATCACCTTGAATTTGATGGATGAGAAAATCCGAATCTCCCAACACCAATAACTCCTGGACTCCCATATCAACAGCTAACCTCAAACCAAGAATGCAGGCTTCATACTCTGCCATATTGTTAGTACAGTAGAATCGAAGTTGTACTGTTACCGAGAAATGTTGTCTTGATTCAGAGATAAGAACCGCACCTATTCTGACTCCTTTCATATTGACAGCTCCATGAAGAATAACCTCCAACCTGGATCAGCATCTATAACGACTTCATCGACACACGACACTTCTTCATCAGGAAAATATGTCTTTAATGGCTCGTATTCTTCATCGATGGGATTCTCAGCAAGATGATCTGCCAAGGCTTGGGCTTTCATGGCGGTCCGAGTCACATATACAATATCGAACTCGGTAAGCAATATTTGCCACTTTGCCAATCGACCTATCGGCATAGGCTTCTGAAAGATATACCTCAAAGGATCCATGTGGGAGATGAGATAAGTAGTATAGGATGAGAGATAATGCTTTAAGATAAGTAGTATAGGATGAGAGATAATGCTTCAACTTCTGTGCTACCCAAGTTAGGGCACAACACATCCTTTCAAGAAAAGTACACCTGGCCTCATATGCGGTGAACTTCTTGCTAAGATGATAAATAGGCTGCTTCTTTTTGCCTGTGACATCATGTTGACCCAAGACACAACCGAAAGAATTATCCATGACTGATAAATATAAGATCAAGGGCCTACCAGGATTCGGGGGTACCAGCACTGGCGGATTTGACAAATATCTTTTGATTCGATCGAATGCTTCCTAACATTCTTCAGTCTATTTTACTATAACACTCTTTTTCAGCAACTTGAATATGGACTCACAAGTGGTTATGAGTTGAGCAATAAACCTGCTAATGTAGTTCAGTCTACCAAGCAAACTTATCACCTTCGTTCTATTCTTGGGCGGGGGCAAATCCTGAATGGCTTTGATTTTTGAGGGATCCAATTCAATTCCCCGATGGCTGGCTACAAACCCCAACAGCTTTCCAGATGGAACTCCAAATACACATTTTGCCGAGTTGAGCTTAAGATTATACCTGCGAAGCCTTTCAAAGAACTTTCTTAAATCTTTAACATGGTCGGCCTGACTTTTCTATTAATAATCACATCATCCATGTAGACCTCAATCTCCTTATGCATCATATCATGAAACGTAGTGGTCATGGCTCTTATGTATGTTGCTCCAGCATTTTTCAAACTGAACGACATTACTCGATAACAATAAGTCCCCCATGATGTGATAAAAGATGTCTTTTCTGCGTCGTCATCATCAATAATGATCTGGTGATATCCGGCATAGCAATCCACAAAAGAGGCAACCTCGTGTTTAGCACAGTTGTCTAACAAAATGTGAATGTTGGACAGTGGAAAATCATCTTTCAGGCTTGCTCTATTCAAATCACGGTAATCAACACACATTCAAATTTTGCCATCTTTCTTTGGTATGGGAACAACATTGGATAACCACATGGGATAGCGAGCTACTCGAATTACTTTGGCTTCAAGTTGTTTCATGATTTCCTCTTTAATTTTAATACTTACATCCATTTTAAACTTCCTCAACTTCTGTTTAACAGGAGGGAACGCGGGACCTGTTGGCAATTTGTGAGCCACTAATTCAGCGCTTAAACCAGGCATATCATCATAAGACCATGCAAAAACACCCTTATAATCCATTAATGCTTAAATCATTTCTTCTTTTAGCTGTGGCAAAACATGTACACTGATTTTAGTTTCCCTAACATCTTCTAGATCCCCTAGATTCATTGGCTCAGTCTCATTCAAATTAGGATTCGGTTTGTCTTCAAACTGTTCCAACTCTTTGCTTATTTCTTCTAGTGCTTTTTCTTCATCATATTCCCCATCCTACTTCATTACATCTTGATTAATTTGGATTTTAAGATCAGGCTGAAAATTTCGCATGCATGTCATGTCAATAGAATCAGCATAAAGAGAACTGTGTAAGAAAAGAAAAACAAAATATATTAGACACGAAACAAAAGGGACATTGAATTTCATTAAATAAAAAAGATAAAAGGGTTTAAAGATAGATGGCAACATAACATAAACAAACTAAAATCTGAATTACAACCCTAAAATAACTCGGCTAAACAGAAAGAAAAAATAAAATAAACTACCAAAACTCCCTCCTGACGGGGAGAGGAGTGACTTCCCAATTATTGAACCGTACAGCTGGACCTATGAATTACACGTTGGCCATACTGGTACCTTCTCCTGCTTCGACTATATCAACTTCAATAAAAAGGTTCTGGAAGACATCAACCAATTCAACTTCAAATTCTACATGCTTCGTGACACCGCTCTTAACAAATGATTCACTGAGTAGTGGCATTGGGCGAGGGAGTGACCATGTTTCCTTTTTCCTTCCCTTGGCTTTCTTCAGATCTTCAGCTGTAGGCTCAAATCCCAGACCAAACGTGCCCACATTCTCACTCGGACATATGGGATGAACTATACTGTGCAAAGACGCTCCCAAACTCTTTCCTGGCTTAAATCTGTATTTCCAAAGTTCACTCACCATCATGATAGAAGCAGAAGACAATTGCGATCTCGGTATAGCCTGCCATTCAAGGATATGATTCACTGGCACTGTATCAAAAATTTGATAGACGAATGTCTCCTCTACGTTATTTGCTTCAATAAGAGACAAGGGAGAATCTTCGTAGGCTGACAAATCTTCTTCACCATGAATAACTACTTCTTGCCTGTCATGCTCAAACTTAATCATTTGGTGCAGTGTAGATGCAACCGCCTTGGCCTTGTAGATCCACGGCCTTCCCAATAACAGATTGTAAGAGGAGTCTACATTCAATACTTGAAACTCTATGGCGAACTCAACAGGCCCCATGGTCAACATTAGTTCTATTTCGTCAATGGAATTTGATTTTGCACCATTGAAAGCCCTAACACATACATTGTTGGGCCTGATCCTGTCAGCACCAATATTCAACTTTTGCAAAGTAGAAATAGGGCAAATATTTGCACCTGAACCTCCATCAATCATAACATGAGTGACGTAGAAATCATTACACTTCACTGTAATGTAAAGGCCCTGGTTATGCCCTATACCTTCAACAGGCAATTCATCATCAAAAAAGTTGATCCAATTGACCTCAAAGATTTTTTCAACCATTTTCTCAAGTTGGTTGATTCTCATCTCCCTTGGAACATATGCTTTATTTAATACCTTCAGTAAAACATCACGATGCTCCTTGAAGTGCAACAGCAAAGATAAAAGGGAAATTTGAGCAGGGGTTTTCTTCAACTGGTCTAATATTGAATACTCTGGCAATTTCATCTTTTTCAAAAATTCTTCAGCTTCTTCTTCAATGATAGGCTTTTTGATAGATGACGGTCCACTCACCGTTGGCTTGGACTTTCTTAACCTTTCAGGCACGAAGCATCTTCTTGACCTAGTCAAACCTCCTACCTCATCTACATCTTCCACAACTTCTTTCCCATGATAGGTCATCACAGTCCGCCCATAATTCCAGGGAACCCTTTTTATATCAACTATCGGAGGTTGGGTCACCGGTTTGAGGATAATAGGCGCTGCCAGTTCTCCTTTCACCGTCAAGATGGGCTGACTCAGAGCTCCCACCACTGTCAACTTAGGTTTATCCTGGCTTAAATCAACATACCTTCTGGCGCCTTGTACTGTGATCAGGGGCTTCTTTGTGCTTTCTAGGGCTTTATCTTCTTTCATTCGTTCCCGACTTAATGACATTTCTTTCAAAGACTCTGCTACATTCACCGATTTCTCCTCAATGGTCTGTATCTTGACAATAGGGTTATAACCCCTTGAAGACTCTTTCCCGTCATATATCAATTTTAGTATATTGGCTTCAGCATGGGTTGGCAGCGGATTTTGGTTAATGTTTGGACCCTCCAGGGCCTGGACCAATATCTGATTTATGTCAATTAAATCTTGGACAACGCTCTTTAAATACCAGCATTTCTTGATATCATGGCCTGGCATGTTAGAACAGTACGCACACCTTAAAGAATAATCGAGATTCCTCGCTGGTGGATTTAAGAGCCTTCCTTGAATTGGGTTTAAAACCTTCAATTTTCTCAACCTATCAAACAAGCTAGCACATGACTCCCCAAGAGGTGTGAAATGATTTTTGACCACCTTCTCCTTCTTATACTCGATCCTAGGTTGAAAACTGGGTCTGGAGGGGTTTTGGTAATTTGGTGGAGCAAATAGGCAATTTTATGGAGCTTGCGCGCGCCATTGCGGGTAAGAAGGGGTTTGGGCATATGGCTGTGCGCTATATAATAGGTACGGGGGTGGTGGAATGGAATATAAAGGGTTTTATGGGGGTAGTAATGGTGGGGAGGAATATATAGAGCTTGGGCGTAAACTTGGGCTTGGGATTGGGGATAGGGACGAGATGGTCTTTTGGGATAGGAATAGGTTCCAGCTACGACAGTCGCCTCGTCCTCTTTCTTCTTTTTACCTCCAAATGCGCTAAATCCACCTTGAATCACTTGTGTGGTGGCTTTTAATGAGGCAAAACTCACTATTCGGCCAGTCTTAATTCCATCCTCTATCATTTCCCTCACTTTGAGGACTTTCGTAAAAGACTTTCCCATTGCCGGAAGTAAATGTTGAAAATAGGTCTCATCCTGCGCCTGAATGAAAACTTCTACCAACTTACTTTCTTTCATTGGAGGCTTTACCCTGGCGGCCTGTTCACCCCTCCTTATCGCGTATTCCCTAAAACCTTCAGTGCTCTTTTTCTTCATGTTGACCAAGCATTTTTCGTCCGAAATTAGGTCGATGTTGTACTGAAAATATTAAACAAATTCAGAAGCCAAGTCATCCCAGCTGTTCTATTTATCGATATCTCGATCAATAAACCATTCTGAGGCCAGATCAGAAAGACTCTCGCCAAAGAAGGCCATGAGCAGTTCTTTCTTTCCTCCTGTAGCCCTCAATTGGTTACAATAACGTCTCAAATATGCAACGAGATCACCGTTTCCTGCATACTTCTCGAACTTAGGCATCTTAAAACCGGAGGGAAAGTTGATGTCTGGGAACATGCAAAGATCTTTATAGGAAACACTCCTATAATCTCCGATCCCTTGAAAATTCCTCATAGCCTGCTCTAAACTCTTCAGTTTCCGGGCTATGATATCCTGTTCCTCTATTGCGACAGGTTTCTCCATATCAAATGGAAATGCAGGCGGCTGAGTGTACCCATACGGTTCATTCATTTGCAAAGTAGGCTCAGGGGCATAATATTGGCTATCTGAAACCTTTTGTACTGGCTCACTGGCAGACCTAGGAAGCCTCATTGTGGGATGCACAGTATATATGAGAGTTTTATGTGGTGGCGGAGCCACGAATCCCGGTTTGATTGGTAGCGCTGGCTAAGCAGCTGGTCTTGATTGGGGAGCTGCCAAGGGCACTCCAGAATTGCCAAGATAATAATGTCGCGGAGTGAATCCTGGTGCGTGCTTAGGTGACTCAGTAGGAGCAGAGAATTGTGCCTGAGAGAGCGGTGGGCAGTTAGAGATATTCCCAAGACCTTCAGGGAGCGGAGGGGGAGGTATTTCACTGGCCCATGCCCGGTGTAAATCTATCAATTGTTGCCTGAGCCTTACTACCTCATCATTATGTTTAGAACTTTCTTCCCTGTGATCCTGATCCGGGTCAATGAGCGAATTTTCAATCTCCCTGCTAGCCATGGCGAGCTTTTCTTTGGATCTAGTGAAGTATGGGTGACTAGACAGAGTGCTGCAAACCTACCATTGTTATCTGAAAGAACATACTCATCAAAGAAGACATCCGTTAGGATTAGGGCACACAACAAGCATGGGAATCACATTGGTAAAATTGTCCTAAATTCATGTTCATTTCTACCAGCTTTTGAGGGTAGCGAGGTCATTTTAATATCATCCTGATTTTTGTCTACACTTTTTTTTTCTATACTTATTATTATTATTTTTTCGTATCCATCTCTGTTCTCTTCTTTTCTATCGTTATCTACCTTTATTTTATCATTCTTTATGGCTTTTATTTTTCTTTAGAAGAGGAAAAATAATGAAAAACAACGAAACAAAATGATTAGATCAAACCCAAAAGTAGGTTGCCTACGTATCATGTTGTACATGAATCAGATCTTACGTAGTTCGGGTAGTCGTGCCAAATGGCCAATTGAACTCTTTTCTTTTTTTTTTCTTTTTGAAACTTTAAGAAGAAAAGAAAATAACAAATTGTCAAAAGAACTGACGAAAATCTTTTTTTTTTTTTGCATTTTTAGGCTTAACATCCTTATACAAAATGAAAACTATGATTAACAAAGAAAAATCTTTTGGGGTTTTTGATTTTGGATTTCATAGGAAAATGAAACTTGAAACTATTAAAGAAAAATATTTTTGTAGTTTTCTTTTAGAGATGTATATGAACACCTGCCCTAAGTGATGAGTGAAGAAAATCTTTTTGAATTTTCAGATTTCTGTACAAAATGAAATCTATGATTACCGAAAAAATATTTTTGGATTTTTTATTTTGAATTTCATGCGAAAAATAAAACCTGAACCTATTAAAGGGAAATATTTTTTTTGTTGTTTTCTTTTAAAGATGTACATGAAACACCTACTCTAAATGAAGAGTGAAGAAAATCTTTTTGGATTTTTGAAATAAGATCAACCAAAAATGAAACCTACACCTATTCAGGAAAATCTCTTTTTTTTTTGTTATTTTTTTTTCTTTTCAAGATATGTATGAAACACCTACTCTAAATAAAGAGTGAAGAAAATCATTTTTTTTTAAAATTTTTTAAATAAGATCCCCGAACCAATAATAGGCTGCCTACGTTTCTCACATCCCAAAAGAGAAGAATCAGGGGTGCGTAGTTCGTCCAGATTGGATAATTAACTATTAACTAATACATTGACCCTAACTTAGGAGAAACTACCAAAAATGAACGGAAAAAAAAAACTTTTGGATTTTCAGGTAGACACTTTAACTAAGACTGACACCACCAATTATGAAGGAAAAAAATCCATTTGGTATTTTTTGTTTTTTGACAAATAAGTAGAAAAGGCAAACAAAACTTTTTTTTTTTGAATTTACGGTACTTTGAGAAGACAAATGTAAAACGTAAAAAAATCTTTTCAAGTTTTTGGATCGTGAAGAACAAAAGCCATAAAGAATTCTAAAATAAACTACGACATTCCTCTCTTTTTTTTTTATTCTTTTCGACTCACTTTTTCTATTTTTCTTTCTTTTTCGTTTTTGCCTACGCACCTTACTCCTAACAATTTTTTTTTCAAAAATCAGTCCCTCAAATGACCACGTTACCCTTAAAAATGCAGCAGTTAGCACGTAGGGATGCTTTAGAGGTGAGTCTCCTACAAAGGGCCATGTGGGTCTCGCTAGGCTTCCGTATGATGCATATAAGCATGACCTAAAGGCTAACCTACGTTGTGGTTTACTAACAAGGCTGTTCGGGGGAGCGTATGGTCGATAGTGGTTGCTTTGCTTTCCATCTACTCCATAACACCGACGGCTCCCCCCTAAAATAAGGGTGACTCAACTAGAGGTTGTGTACAACACGTGTATTACGGACTTGTTGCAGAAAGAAGGCCGAGGGATGGACTCATGATGACAGATATAAAGCGGTAACACATAAGATAGATAGTATAAACAAAGAACATGAAAATCACACAAAAGTGCAAACAATAACCCAAACAAAATCACAAACAAGCTTATACACTCATAATGCCAAACAAAGCAGATACGACTCCAAAAATAGCTCGAATTCTGAAAACTTGTCATTTTCCCCAGTAGAGTTGCCAGAAGCTATCACACCCCCTTTTTACGTACTCCAAAAAATTTAATGTTTTAAGGGTCGAAAGGGTTTTAATTATTAAAGTGACAAAAAGATGAAAATTTGTTTCGGAGAAAGGATTATTTACATTTTTTACTCAGATTCGCCACTTGGCATAATTCGGTGTGCCAAGTCACCTTTGGAAAATCCTTTTCGAAACATTTGACTCTTAAACTGGTTTGCAAACAGAGATTCCGGCTAAGGAATTCTGTTGACCAAGGGGAAGGTGTTAGGCACCCCTCGATTACGTGGTTCAACCACGGTCGCTTGGTAGAGTGTATCAACTATTTTGGCATTACGAAATGTAGAAACCACAAAAATCACGCAAAATAATCAAACAATAAACAAAATAAAACAAAATGTAAAGTCCAGTCCAATTATTACAACCCGATATAAAAATACTGAAATAACCTACACTAGTCCTAAACTATGCTTTACCCGATGCCTCGGGCCTTGATCACGAGCATCCTTTGCGTACAAAATTCTTCGGGGCATTCCCTGGTGAGTAAATACAAATTACCTCGGGGCATTCTCCGGTTAAATAAATACACTTTGAATCGAATGCGATAAAGTAGAAAACATTCAACACTTACTCCACGTTCACATCCAACAAAGCACTTAATTCTAAAATTTGCCTACTCGACCTACGTTTGCTTATCCATTTCAACATGGCATAAATCTATCACATTTCACTTGTACCGAATGGAGCAAAAAGACAACAAACCACTATTAATCTACGTTCGATTTTTATCAATTTCTCGATTCCAAACCCCCGCTAGCTTCATTTTTACCAATTACACCAAAATTACTCCAATTCATTTCATACATCATCAAAAAAAAAACACCGTGAGCACAAAAATCATGACATCATAACGTCGACAAAACTCAACAACTACGATCACATCATACACAATCACAACAATTAAACATATTTTAGATAATAAAAAGAATATAGAGTTGAGGGATGGACCTTAAACCGCTCTTTGACCAATATTATTTCGACGAGATAAAGAAAACCCGCCTCCGACAAACTCGACTTAAGCTCCAATGAATCTGTCCAAACTCGGGACTGAGTACCGCAAAAATAGGAAAACCCAACCCGATTACGAAGAACCCACCCAACTTCGAGCTAGAGATCGTGAGAATAAGAGCAATTCGAACCGGATTCTAATGGGTACAGATGGGATTGAGGACAAATCCTAGTTCAGCGGACTATTTTTATGTCTTCGTGATGCCGATCGACTTCAACAATGACCGAATACTATAAAGAAGTACCTGATGTGATGTATTCCGATGATTCAGCTAGGTTTGCGATGATTTTGATGCGTTTCCAGCGAGTTTGAGGACTGTGAAACTGAGTACACAAAAAAAAGATAACTGGTCACCGATTTCGGCAAAAATTTCGCCGGAATTTCTTAGACAATGACCGAATTCTCCCCCCGATCTCTATTGCATCTCGATCTTCTTTCTCTGCTACTCTCTCTCTTCACAACTCTATCTCTCTCGGTTCGTGTTTTCTCCAGCTAATCTCTCTCAATCTGGCTCTCCGTTTTCGGCTGAGAACTCGCTGGAAAAAGCTGAGCCTCGCCAGAATTGGAGCTCAAGTGCGACAACTCCAATTTTTTTTCTCTCTCTCTCGATCTGTCACTCCTTTCATCATTTTCTCTCTCTCTCTTGCATCTCCTCTCTTACTAATTCCTTTTATTTTCTTTATTATTTTTGTCCACTCTCCCTGTCTCTGATCTCTCTCTCGATCTACACCATTTTTGTGTGTGTTGTTGTGTGTATTCGATGGTGTGTGTATGTGATGTGTGTTGTTGAGTGGAGTGATTATTGTAGTGTTTTTTTTTGGTCGAATTGTGAGTTCCAGTGAGTATTTGTGAGGTGTATGTGTTACTGTGTGTGCATATGTATTGTGAGTGGAAGGTGGAAAATGGAGTATATGGTTAGGACTGTGAATATGGTGATGGAGAGTGAGTGTGTGAGGTTTTCGTGTGTGTGTTATTTTGTTTAGAGAAAATGGAAATTGGAGTGCCTTCTATATTCCTTCCCCGGTGAGGATAAAGTTGTGTGAGTATATATGAGGTGAGGGTGGGGTAGGGTGGTAGGGTAGGTGGGGTGATGCAGTGGGGGGTAGGGGTAGGGGTAGGGTGTGAAGTGGTTTATTTTGATTGGGTAGGTTGTTAGGATAAGATAGAATTAGTTAGGATAGGTTTTATTAGGGATTTGGTTATTTTTTTTTTGTATTTTGTGAGGGTATAATAACATGGGTGAGGGTACACGGTAGGATAAAAATAAAATTGGGTAAAAACGACATCGGGTAGGGACGAAATTAGGTGTCTACAAATTTCATCAATCTGTTGACTTTCACTTTTTCACCTTGTTGCTTGAATTTCATGCATTCGCCGTGTTCTTCAGGCGGGCTCCTGACAAATAAAAACTGACAAGGAAGTGTGTCTCCCAACAAATGCCACTTGAATTACCTAAGGAAATGTGTCTCCTTACAAATTCTTGAATTACCTAAACAAGAAAGTGCATCTCCCTACAGATACCACTTGAATTATCAAATAAGGAAGTGGATCTCCTTACCAATGTTGCTTTAATTACCAAGATAAGGAAGTGCATCTCCTTACAAATATTGCTTGAATTACCAAACAAGGAAGTATGTCTCCTCACATATGCCGCTTGAATTACCAAAATAAGGAAGTGCATCTCCTTACCAATGCCGCTTGAATTACCAAAACAAAGAAGTATGTCTCCTTATGATACCACTTGAATTACCAAACAAGAAAGTGCATCTCCTTACCAATGCTGCTTGAATTACCAAAAAAGGAAGTATGTCTCCTAACAATTGTTTTTTGAATTATCTAAACAAGAAAATGTGTCTCCTTACTAATGTTTCTTAAGTTAAATAAATAAGAAAGTACGTCTCCTCACCAATGTCGCTTGAATTACCCAAACAAGGAAGTGTGTCTCCTACCAATGTCACTTGAATTTCCCAAATAAGGAAGTGAGTCTCCTCACAAATGCTACTTGAATTGTCCAAATAGGAAAGTGTGTCTCTTTACAAATGCCACTTGAATTACCTAAATAAGGAAGTGCATCTTCTTACAAATGTCGCTTGAATGACCAAAATAAGGAAGTGTGTCTCCTTACAAATGTTGCTTGAATTGTCCAAACAAGGAAGTGTGTTCCCTTACAAAATGTTGCTTGAATTACCCAAACAAGGAAGTGCATCTCCTTACAAATGTTGAGTGAATTACCCAAATAAGGAAGTATGTCTCCTAGAGATATTGGATTATGAGTTTTACCATGATTTTGAATACCAAATATGTGCATCAACATTGCCTCTTGCATTTGTAGAAGTGAGAATATTACGGCCTTTGATGTTTAGGCTTTGAAATCCTTGATTCGAAGGTAACATGTGTTCCTGTTTCATATAAAGAAAACTTATTAGTTTAAAAACATGGTGGCTGGTTTGTGTCTTTGGGTTTTGTGGAAATCTCTCTTGCCCCTGTCACATTAATCTTGTTTTCAACCATTATCATATGTCATTGACTTACTGCATCAATTGATCCAAACTCAGATTATTAAGAGTGACTCTGAAACAAACACAGTATTTCTGCCTTGCCATGCTTCTCAGATAAACCCTTTGAACCTTGATATTTCCATAAGTTCCCAGACTTGTCTGTTGACAAAACTTTTGCATGCCTTAGTTCGGCTCACAATCATGTCTCTTTCATGTGCTGGCCTTTTGTCTTGCTTTGTGAAATTGAAGAAGCTGGTAGCCAGTTTTGAAATCTTTTCTCACTTGTTTCGACATAGATTTGACTCAACAATAAGAGAAAAATGACAATGATTTTTATTTGAATAACTAACTCAAGAAAGATAAAACCAAAAATAAAGAGAAGAAAAAATAGACAATGAATGTCCCCATTTAAAAAAAAAAAGAAACAAAAATTTATCTAAAAATGACAGTCCACTCTAATAATTATGCCATGCATTTTGGATCAGGCTGCCTGATCTTTCCATCCAAACTGTCTACCAATTGTTGTTACGTTAATGGCCTTAAAACTGATTTGTTTTCTTAGGTCAATTGCATTTAAGATCTCATTCGGCTAGTGACACCTTAAAGGGTTTTTGCCAACAAGCCTCTTTCATTTTTCTCTCAACTTACTATCGCCTTTTTTCACCAATAAAACTCTCTCATTTTCATTTCTCTCAACTTACCATCACCTTATAATGCCCGTGAGAGTTTTTACCAATAGGACTCTCTCATTTTTATTTCTTTCTTGATTTCTTATGCTGAGGAAGACAAGCAGTTCGTAAAATGTGTCATCATATCCATTACATGCTTAGTCTTAACATTCTCAAAGATTGATCTGAAGGTCTTTCTTTGGTTGTAACTTGGCTTTTGGATAGATTTAGAAAGAAAGGATGACATGAGGCTCAAACGACACTTAAAATGGGGTAGGACTTACAACTTTTGGAATCGACTCAAATAATGAGGATTAACTCATGCCCCAGTTTCTTTTGACTGCGCGACTTTAACTTGTTTATTTGGTTGGACCGAGCCTTAAGTAGGGCAGCCTACGTATCTCACCTTCGAAAGAGGAGAATCAGGTCATGCATAGTTCTGGCAGTTTGTTCTTTTAATTGATTCTGATTTTTATTTCTTTCTTTTATTAACTCTTTTTCTTTTTTTTTCGACTCTATTTTTCTTGACATTCTTCTCTTTTCTTTCTTTTTTGGACACATTTACATTATTTTTTTCTCGACACTTTTCTTTTGAGCTTAGCTGACTCTATCTTGATTCCAAAAGAGGGGTATGAAAGAAAATAACACTAAGGCTCAAACGGGGTAAACAAAGAATGACACAATATTTAGGTAACAGAATAATGCCTTCGTCATATCAATCATTGAAAATACTAGTACATAGCATGCAATATGAAAGTGCATGATCAACTTACCTTGTGACATATTTTACAACACTAACTTGCCTCGAGCATATGTGCCACCTTTTCTTCTACACTTGTTGAACATGCAACTCCACCTTTGTTGTACATCCCTCACATTGAATAACTCATAATTTTGTGGAGTTTGTTTTTGTTCTGTTCCTTGGGAGCACACATCCGTTATTTGACCTAATTGAGATAGGTTTTCAATTGATGACCAAGTTATTCTTGAGATTCTCAAAATAATTGCCTTAATTTTCGAAGAAGGATTCAACTTGTCACCAAATGTCTCAGCACTCCACCTATTTTCTCAGATATTTTTCCTAACTTTAGCCCTCAAATTCAATGTTCATGCTTAAACTAGATTTTAAGAAATGGCTGAAAATTTCACTAGCATGTTATATCGCTAGAGTCAACACAAAATGTACTATGTAAATAAAACAAACAACAACACATATTTAAAACGCAAAGAAAAATGGGACACTTCATTTAGTTGAAACAAAGGATAGAAGGGTTTGAACATAAATGACAAAAGGACAAAACAAGATAGATCCCAAACTACAACCCTGAAATAATTCGGACAATAGAAAATAAAACAAAACACACTACCAGACCTCTTCCTAGTAGGGAGAGGGGTGACTTCTCAATTACTCAGCCTGACATCTTAGCCACTGGTTTGTATATCAGCATGACTAGAGCTTTCCTCACTATTAATGGTCTGCACCATAATTGATTTATCTTGAATCATCTTTTCTATTTCTCTTTTCAAAGAACGACAATCTTCAATACTGTGACCCTAAACATCAGAATGATATGCACATCATACATTAGCATCAAAACTTCTTAAATGCGGGTCAGGAGTATACCCAAGGAGAGGAGTGATTATGCCCTGTTGTAACAATCTCTGGAATAAACTGGTGTATGACTCTCCAATTGGTGTGAAACTATCTCTTAACTTCTGCCTTATTTCATTGTTTAGCTTGGATCAAAAATCGGACCTATAAGAGCTTTGGTATGTTTGTGGAGTTTGAGGATGACTCTGAAGAGTTGGTGCACGCTATTGTGGGTAAGGAGGAAATTGACTATAAGGTTGTGCATTGTATATTGGATATGTAGGTGGGGGAATACAGTATAATGGATTTTGGGAAAGATTTTGTGGAGCTTGGGCATAAACTTGGGTTTGAGCCTATGGGAAATGATGTTGTGGTCCTCTTGCCCGTGCCTATTGTCCAACTACAATGGCAGATGCATCTTCCTCATACTTATTCCCTTCGACACTTCCCGAACCTTTTTGAATTACTTGAGTAGTCGCTTTCAATGTTGCAAAACTCACAATGTGGCCGGTCTTAATTCCATCCTCTATCATCTCCCTTATTTTGAGGACCTCAATAAATGGCTTGCCTAATGCAGGTAACAAGTGTTGATAGCATGTTTCATCTTACGCTTGAATAAATACCTCCACTATCTTACTTTCTTTCATTGACAATTTTACCATGGCAGCTTGTTCACGCCATCTAATCGCATACTCTCTGAAAGTCTCAGTACTCTTTTTCTTCATGTTAGTTAGGGATTTCTCATCAAGAATCAACTCCACATTGTATTGGAATTGTTGCACCAATTCGTTAGCTAGGTCATCCCAACTAATCCACTTATCGATGTCTTGGTCAATAAACTATTTCGAAGCTAGGCTTGAAAGACTCTCACCGAAATATGCCATGACTAATTCTTCCTTCCCCCAAGCACCCCTTAGTTGGTTGCAATAACATCTCAAATATGCTATAGGATCGCCATGTCCATCATACTTCTCAAACTTCGGCATTTTAAAACCAAAAGAAAGATGAACCCCTGCAAACATGCATAGATATTTATATGAGACACTTTTGTACCCCCGACGTACCTGAAGGTCTTTCTTAGACAGTTACAAACTTCTCAATTTTTAGGTCATTTTTTCTTGTTCTTCTGTTATAACAGACTTCTCAGTGTTAAGAGAAAATTCAGGCGGGTGAGTATAGCCATAAGGATTAGTCGACTTAAATATGGGCTCAATAGCATGATGTTGATCAGCAAAAATATTCAATATAGGCTCTCTCGCAGCATGGAGAGGCACAACTTGTGGATAAACCTCAAAAGTAGGAGCTTCAGGTGGGAGTGGTGCTGCAAAAACATGAACAGTAGGTGAAGTCGAGCATGTGGTAGCTTTGTGTTGAGGAGTGAGTAAATGAATATTGGAAGTGTTTGGATAGTGTTGCCCCAGAGCAGGTCCTGATGCATGTTGTGGTGTGTCAAAAAAAATAGGAAACTGTGTATGTGACACTGGAGGCAAGCTAGAAAGATATTCCAAATTATCAGCGGGAAATGGAGAAGGTGGCAACCCATTAGCCCAAGCTCGATGCATTTCTATCATTTGTTGCCTTAATTTTTGAATCTCTTCATTAGCTCCTAAATTCTCATTGATCGATATCCTTGTTGACCATAACTTTATCTGTGACTTGGTGCAATATGGAGGACCAACCAAATACCACAAACCAATCACCTTAAACTAACTAAACAAGAGATAGAAAATGTGTTAGAATTCAACATTTTTTTTTTCAAAACCTTTTTTTTTTATTTTTAAAAAAGTCACTGAACCCAAGAGGGGCGCCTACCTATCTCACTCCAAAGAGAGGAGAATCAGGTGTGCATAGTTCGTGAAGTCTTGCCAAAATGGCCAATTAATTCTTTTTCCTTTCTTTTTTTTTTCTTGAAACTTTAAAAAGAACAGAAAATAACAAATTGTCAAAAGAATTGACCAATTTTTTTGTTTTGAATTTTTCAAGTTTAAATTACTTATACAAAATGAAACCTATGATTACCAAAGAAAAATCTTTTTGGGTTTTCAATTTTGAATTTCATAAGAAAATGAAAGTTGAACCTATTAAAGAGAATTTTTTTTTGCAGTTTTCTTTTAAAGATGTATATGAAACATTTACTCTAAATAAAGATTGAAGAAAATCTTTTTGGATTTTTCAAATAAGATCCCCGAACCAACAATAGGCTGCCTACGTATCTCACTCTCGAGATAGGAGAATCAGGGGTGCGTAGTTCGTCCAGATAGGACAATTAAGGATTAAATAACCGCCTGAACCCTGACTTGAGAGACGCAACCACAAACAAAAGATGAAAAATAATAAAATCTTTTGAGTTTTTAGTTTGACACTTCACATAAAACTGACACCAACAACTATGAAAGAGAATCTTTTTTTGTATTTTTGTTATATGAAATGTACAAAACTTCTACCATCTTTTTTGAATTTTCCTTTTATAAAAAGCTCCTGAAAATATTTTTAAAAATTTTTGAATTATGAATGCATGCTAAAGGAGATAAAGGGAAAATTTTTTTGAGGATTTTTTTTTTTTGAATAAATGCGTGAAAAAGGTAAGAAAATCTTTTTAAATTTTTGAATTCTGAAAAAAATAAAATCCATAAAGTAACTCTAAAAAAATTATGAAACTCTTTTTTTTTCACTCCTTTTTCCTCTTTTTTTTTCCAACAAATTCTTGCCTACATACTTTACTTCTAACACATGCTTTTGCCCAAATCAGTCTGTCAAATGACCTTATTACCCTCAAAGATGTAATATTTAGCACGTAGGGATGCCTTAGAGGTGAGTCTCCTACAAAGGACCAAGTGGGCCCCGCTAAGTCTCGATATGATGCACATAAGCATGACCTAAAGGCTAACCTACGTTGGGGTTCACTAACAAGGCTGTTCGAGGGAGCATATGATCGATAGTGGATTACTTTAGCTGTCCACCTACTCCATACAACCTAACGTCTCCCCTTCCTAAAATAAGGGTGACTCAACTAAAGATCGTACACATGTGTACTACGGACTTGTTGCAGAAAGAATGACTCGGGTTATGCACATGATACCAGATATAAAGCCGTAACACATAAAGTAAAAACTGTAAACAAAGAGCACGTAGACACTCAACAATGATAAACAATAACACAAAACAACACAAACAAAATGTCTATACGCCTATAGTGCCAAACTAAGCCGATACAACTCTAAAATAAGCTCGTATTCTGAAAAGTCCCCAGCAGAGTTGCCATAGCTGTCACACCCCTTTTCTAACTCAAAAAAAGAATTCGTTGATTTTAAGGTTTGAAAGGGTTTTTATTATCAAAGTGACAAAAGATAAAAATTTGTTCCGAAAAAGGACTTCTTACATTTAAACTCAGAGTCGCCACTTGGCATAATCTGATGTGCCAAGTCACCTTTTGAAAATCCTTTTCAAAATGATTTGACTCTTTAAAACTAGTTTGCGAACAGAGATTCCGACTAAGAAATTCTGTTGACCGAAAGGAAGGTGTTTGGCACCCCTCGATCCCGTGGTTCGACCACGGTCGCTTGGTGAGGCGTATCGGCTAATTTGACATTACAAATGTATAAATCACACGAAACACATAAAATAACCAAACGCACACAACAAAACAAATCCAAAATATAGTGTTCAGTCCAATAATACAGTCCAAAATAAACAATGCGAAAAATAAATCCTACTTTAACCTACACTAATCCTAACTATGCTCCCGTGCTTTACCCGATGTCTCGGGGCTTCATCGCGAACGTCCTCCGAATACAGATACCTCGGGGCATTCCCCGGCAAATGAACACAAATACCTCGGGGTATTCTCCAGCCAAACTAATACATCTGAATTAAATAAGCTAACTAGAAAAAATGTTCAAAACACACATTTAAACATTCAAAGCGCTCCATCAACACATCACTCCTAAATTTTGCCTACCCGAACCTATATTGTCTATCCATTTCAACATATCATAAATCAATCACATTCACGCTTATTATGAATTAAACATAAAAAAAGACCACAAACCAAATTTAATCTACATTCAAACTTTTATCAATTCTCTATTCCCGCCCCCAAACTTCATTTTTTTATCAATCATACCATAAAAAATTATCCTAATTCGTTTCACATATCTCCGAAATCATGTCGTCAAACACATAACCATAACATTATGATATCAACAAAATCCAACAATCATGATCATACCACACATATTCGCAACCAATTCAACAAATTGAGATAAAGAAAAAAGAACGAGTTAAAGAAAAAGGACCTTTGGATAATTGATTTCTGTTGATAATAAGAAAACCCAGACTTGGAATTTCGAATAGAACCTCAACAGCAACGAATCCAACTCGGATAGAAAAACAGCAACTCAAAACTAAAGCCTCAATCGACCTGACGGAAGACCGAATCTGGTGTAATATGAGTTTCGGTGAACTCAAACGGGGCAGCAAAAAAAATAGTCCCAAAATAAATCCCGACGAACCTCACTGTTTTCGGCCAAATTCAGCTAGAAACCAACGGAAACGATAAGAAGATTGGGGTTTTGGGTTCGGACCAAGCAAATAATGAACTTAACCCGATTCTAACGAAGGTTCACCGGAATATCTCGAGAAAACAAACGGATCTCACTCAAACTTTCTTCTTTCTTTCGATTTACTCTCACTGTGTGTGTGTTCGTACCCTTTTTGTTACTATGTGTGTCGCGTATTGCAAAAAGAAGAAAAGAAGAGCGAAAAATAATGGCGTCTTAGGGGTGTGTGCCGATGGAGAAGAAAGGAGAAGAACAATCGATCCCTAATGGCGTTTTTCTATCTTCTACCTATATCTATTTTTTTTTTTACCTCATGAAGATGATGACAAAATCGGTCCCTTCTTTCTCTCTCTATGTATATCGCCTCTGATCCCAAGATAAAAATGAAATCCGTGTGTGCTCCTCCTTTTTCTTTCACTATTTTTTTTCCTCCCTCCTCTAATGGCAGTGTGTATATTGCATATATTATATGAGTGGTTAGTGGTCCCCCCTCCCCAATTGGATAGAATCTTTGTGTGTATATGCCTTTTACTTTATGGAATAGAAATGTGGGGGAGGAATTACGTGGAGAAGAATTACGTAGAGAGGGAGTGGGGTATGGGTGAGGGTATAGGGTAGGTGGGGTAGGGTAAGTTAGTTAGGATAAGATTAAAACAAGCTGAAATTTGCTAAGGGTTGTTATTTTTTGTCATTTTATGGAGGCATAATCACGTGGGTGAAGGTGTATGACAACGCGAGATAAAAATGGATGAATTGGATTTTTGGTAGGGACAAAATTACGTGTCTACATTGAGCGCTTTAGGAAATTAAATATATAAAATATTTGAGAATTGAGATTTGAGAGAGAATGAGATTTGAGAGAATGAAAAATTGTGTGAAAAATGATTTGAAGATGTAGGGTATTTATAGAAATTTTTTTGGAATTAAAAAATATTTTAAATGATTTTTTTGTTTTACTAAAAGGGCCCAAACTAGACGTTTGGACCCAAAAACGTCTATATAGCCGTTGGGCCAACAGTTAGTTTGGCCCAAATCTCCAAAAAAAAAAAGCTAATCGGGCTGGGTTGATTAATTGGCGGACCTGAATCGAACCGGTTATCCGGCGGGCCTGGACTGAACTTGGTTTGGGCCGTATTAACCAGGCCCAACCAAAAAATTAAACTGGCCCAGGACCCGATACCCTACAACCCATGGGTTGACCGGACCGGATCAAATTTGGCCGGTCTTATTAAACGGGACTGTTCGGGGTCAATCCGGCCCGTTTGACAAGATTACATTAAAATGTGGACCCAAAAGTGTAAGACTCATGTGATCATTTTTTTGTGAAACAAAAAAATTATCTTATACGACTAGTCACAGTTGTGTCATGTATGAGGCACATAATAAAGTTTTTCACTGCGACCTACCTAGAATCCTAATTTTGTGTGACTTTGATTTTCTATTCATTCTTGTAAATTCTTCTTTCTTGTTCTAAAATTATTCAGAAACTTTGTAATTTAATTGTGATCAGATGGCAAGTGAGAGGTGTTACAACCTGCCAAAATTTGTTAATTACTCACAAGTGTTTTGACATATGCTCAAAATTCAAGAAATTAAATTTTATACACCATCAATATAAATCAGTTCTAGAAATGTCTTCGATTGATCTTTCAGTGTATCGGGGTATATATCTAATGAATGTACATGCGCCGTAATGTATCAGTTTCCAGATGTGATTGTCATGCCTATAAAGATTGCCATTGCCTTTTTACTTTATTTATTTATTTATTTATTAATTTCAAGGTTTACCACCGAGGGGATTCAATTTATTTTCTTAATTAACAATACATTATAATATAATATAATATTAACACATAATTTAAACCACGTGTAAAAGGTGAAACATCACCTGATTTATCCAACCAAGGAATACACTAAACCAAAAATATCTTTCGCGACAATTAATTAACGGCAATAACTTAATTGTTGTTAAATATAGTTTTTAGAGGCATTTATTAGTGACAATTATATTTTAGCTCTTTTTGTAAATGTCCCTAAAAGCTATAGCAATATTGAATCAAATGACAATTAGCTAATGTCAATAAAAATTCCAACACTATTTGTTAAAGTGGATATTTATTACACCTTATCACTCCTAAAAGTTGCTTTTGTTACAGTGATAGATAAATAGTTTTAAGTAATGCATGTTGTCAATGTAAATAATTTTACACCATCTAAATAAATTTATAATTTTTCACGTGCTTTTTCTCATTCTCATCCCTTTGCAGGACATTTTTTTAAAGGAAAATTAGAATTTTAATTATGGACAAACAATAATTTTATTTTATATTGCTCGAATTTTTAAAAATTTGACAGGTTTATTTGAACTTTCAAAAATAGTGTATTTTTTATTTTTTTTTTTTAAAAAAGATTCACCACGAATGTGGTAACATCTTGAATGAAGAGTTTAAGCAACAAAGATTTTATGTCCTTCAATGCGCAAATTCAAAAACGTGAAATTCATTTTAAATAAGATTGGTTAATTTTACACATCCTTTAATTTAGGAGAAAAAAAGTTGATATGCTTTATTTTAATGACAAAAATAATATATAATTGTACATGTTGATACAATAATAATTTCAGATAATGGCTCAATTGATTGGCTAGTTTGATCTTTTACTTTAGTGAGAATTCGATTCCTAGAACTCTGTAATTAATTACTGTCTGAAGTTCTTTATAATGAACTGCACAAACTTGGTGGTGAGTCCAAAAAAGGTGAATGCAAATGTCCACAACTTTTTGTACCATGCAAGAATTGGACTTATGATCAATGGTTGCAGAACATTCTTGTAAGTATTTAGTAACACTTGATATGCAACTTGGTGATTCTTTGCAAACCCTACAAGGCAACAACAAAAAAAAATCAATCTTAGGACCCGTTTAGCCATGAAAATAAAAAAATTATTCACTTTATTTAGTATTTTTAAAGTTGAAAATAGAGTTGGAGTTGTGTTTAGTCATAGTATTTTCAAAAATGTTTTAGACATTGGATGTAGTTTTTTATAAAGTGAAAGGAAAAAATTAGTCCAAAAGAAGTGAAGACATCTCAAGAGGTGTTTTTCAAAAAATCAAAAAAATGTGAACGTATTTTGGAATATGTTTTTGATTTTCACGGACAAACAAATATTTTGAAATAAAGTGAAAACGTATTCCGAAATATTGTCAAGAATATTTATGGCCAAGCGCCTACTTAATTTATTCAATTTTAAAATGTGGGGAAAAAAGCATAATAAATGAATAGACACTCAGAATGGCTTGCTGGCAAGTAAGCACTCCAGTTTTGAGAGTGCACATCTAGACACCTTAATTTGGTTTTATCTGACAACTAAACACAAAAACTCATCCTCCCTGTATCTCGTGGAAGCCCGATGCTGACTTGGAACATAAACTTTGGAATTGTCCAAATGATCATTTAGCAAGTTAGCAGTGTTCAACTGACATAATGGAGATGAGTTGAAATGTCTAGATGTGTATATATATTCAAAGTTAAAGTATTTAGTTGCCAGTTGAGATCAAGTTTAAGGGTATGTTTATGTAATATATAAAAAAAAAAGGTTTGGAAATTGACATACTCGTCACGATCTCAGGGAAGTCATCGAATAGTGAAGTAAACATATTGAACAATGCCTGTTTTTGACAAGACAAGAAAAGGTATGTGTTAATGAAACTTTAAGTTGATCAAGAATTGAGAATTTCATTTGCCAACATTACATTTGTACAAATAATTTATTCAGAACTCAATACACAAAATGAATTATGGTGCAGAACCCAAAAACGAAACATTCTAACTTTGCCTCTCATGAATTTATACATGTAGGCAGAACTAGTGATAGACGTACCAAAACTTTCGGTTTCATAGATGATTCTGTAATAACTTGAGCATTCCTGCATACAATATATGTTGCTCAGTATTTAATTTGTGCTTGTTTTGATAAAGTATAAGAGGCTTAGTTAAAATTGAAATTGACTTTTTGATAGGTGGGGATTAATATTTTACTTAATGAGTAGTTGTTCTCTATCTCTTGATAATTCATAGTAGCTGCAACCTCTACTAAAGGGAACTTCTTTCTTCTTCCACTCTGCAATAACAAGTACTATACTCTTTTAGTTGGGCATTTACAATATAAATATTTAGAAATGAGTCGCTTATAATTAATTTTAGTACCTCGATATGATAATGACTCAACAACAACATATCCAGTATAATCCCATAAGTGGAGTTTTGGGAGGGTGGTGTGTACCTAGCCTTACCCCGACCATGTGATTTGTGAAGGTAAAGAGTCTTTTCCGATATGATAATGATTCATTAAGTTAAAAATTAGTGATTATATACCTAAATGCCAGTTTACTGTTGCTGTAAGATCAACACCTTCATAAATGTTGTCTATGCTTAACTCTGTGTTTTGGCCCATGCTTGTGGTTAGTTGCTCCAGAAATTTCAAAGCTTCCTGCATACATTTGCAAAAGGAAGATCAACAGACGGATTAATGACTGGCGGAGTCACATAGACTGAAAGGTGGTCAATTGAACACCATGGGTGTTGGAGCTATAGTTTTAGTGACTATTCCAACAGAGTTCAATAACTTTCGCCAGAACTCCATAGCTGTGTTAAGAAATCCATTTAATCTGCATCGATAATAAGACTTCTTTCATTTCTGGCCCATCGGCCAAAATTAATTACCGGTGCTAGCCAAATATACCAAAACATAGACATTGATTATGTATACTATATGTATATTTATACATAATACACAAAATATACATTTGCTGGCTATTTTGTAAATTAGATTACCTGAAGTCATTGAACTGTAATTATCTCTATATATAATTTATTTAGAATCCAATAAGCCACCTTTTATGAAATCCAAAATCCATAAATTCAAAATTCAAAATTCATCTTTATTGAACACCATCCGCTAGAAAATTATAGTGTATATAAGGGCTGGTCAAAAAATCACTTATGTACATATATTAAATTTTGCACACCCTTGACCGAATTCATGATTTCGTCACTTGGATTAAGAGTGTAATTAATCCATGTTATTGATGAGAGAAAAAGGGCAAACCTTTCTCCCTTGAAATGATTGAGGGAATGAGAAATCATCAATGAAACAATCTTCAGATATAAGCAAGGCCAGTTGGTTCAGGTCCTTATTGTTTATGCTCGAGTAGAATTTTTTAATTGTGTTGGATGGCGAAAATGAACCTGTCGCAATATCAGGGTTGATCATTGAGCAATGCGCGATCAAGGACCTCTGCCTGCTCGTGATACTTCCTATCTTTAATTTTTGCTCATGTAGTTTGGTGATTTTTGCTTTCGGAGCTTTCAATAGAGGGATGCTTTGGCTACTCCTAAAATCTGGCTTGGACGAAAAACATTGCCCGACAACTTGGCTTGAAAATGCCATGTTAATAGATAACAAGGTTGCAGAAAAGATCAAATAATTTATAGATGAAAAATGCCTTGGCAGGGAGAAAAGGTATCACTAAGGTGCCTTTCTTAATATTGTTGTAAACACATGTTCTGTGCCTTGCTTTAAAATTAGGGTATAACTCAGAATATGATTGTTTTGAGTTAAATTTGTTACAATCTTCACGGAAGAGCCTATGTAGCATGTTTAGGTAACAATTATTAATATTTCAACGAATATATTTCCTTCGTTTCATATTACTTGACCGATGTTGACTTAACACATATTTTAAGAAATATTTATTTAGAGATGTATTTTATGAAATTAACTTTATTAATGATGTTATGAAACTTTAATAAATTCGAATATTACTATTTTATGTAGTTATTAATTAATACAATGAAAAAAGTAATAAATACGGAGTATCTCTTAATTTGCTAAATAGACAAATAAAGTAAAACGTTTATTTTTAATACAGCAGCGAAGTAAAATGAAAAGCAGGGAGTAAATTTCCAACTAGTAATCCTAAAAAATGCAGTAGATTCAATTGTAAGATTTAAAGGTGGAACATATCAAGTTTTATTCCCCCATTTTAATTTGTTTAGTTTATTTTCTTTTTAATCTATTTCAAAAAAGAATATCGTTTTTTTTCAACTCTTTAATTCTAACTTTTCACATGACATGTTTAAGACCACAAAATTAAAAAACATTTTGGTGCATGATACATATTTTAAATTTAAGACTATCAGATTTAATAGTCTTCTTTACTTTCTTAAATTTTGTATGAATTCAAAATCAGACAAATAAATTAAAATTTTAAGAATAATATTCTTGATAATAATCTTCTTTACTCTCTTAAATTTTGTATGAATTCAAAATTGAACAAACAAATTAAAATAAGAGAAATAATATTCTTGTTCTGCCTCTATTAGAGGTAGGTAGGTCTATGACAATGTACAATACAAGAGAGGTTTTTCTTCTCTCTTTTTTCACTTCTTCATAGCATTCAAAGAATATGTCTAAATAGTTCAAAGTTGGAAGCAATAGGTTCTAAACCGTATATGATTAACAGATCATAATCAGTACAAGTAATCAACATTAAGGATACTTTTAATTAAATTCGTCTTGAATGCACCAACTTTAGGATCTGCAACACATTAACTTGAATGTCAAGTTGAGCAGCCAACGACAACTACGACGTGCAACAGCATTACTATTATATTCTTATATAGTCAAGACATTAGGAATATATTAATTGTTGTTTCAAATTTATAAAATTTATAATTTTTTAGTTAAATCAGCAGAACTTTGTTTGATATTTTAAAACTTTAGATTAAATTTTTTAAAACTTATTATATATCAATAAAAAATTTGAGAATAAGAATCAAAGTAATGTATTACATCAAATGGATAACATTTGATTAACTTAAAAGAACATTTTTCCAGTCAAGTATTAAAATTTTGACTCTTTGGATGCACAACTATCATCCAAAACATATGTATAAAATAACTAATTATAATAATTACTTTGGGATGTTTACAGAAAAAACACCTTCACTAACTCGACCTGATATAGGTCAACTTATCCTGACCTAAAAACTCTTAGCAACAACACATCTTCAGTAAATTACCAAAACACCTACTGATTATAGAGTCTTTCTATAAATACCAAATACTTCAATTCTTCTTCATTTTCAGTATATTTGCAGTTCCCTCTCGTTGCACCATTATTATAAACCATTTCTCTCAAAATCTCACTAAAAATACACTCAATATACTACAAAGAAAATTCACAACATTATTTGACGAGCGAGGACAACTTGTTCGAAAAAATTGTGAGTTAGCTAACTATTAAAATTTAAAAACGTATCTTCGAAAACTTTCTGAGTATTTTTCTAGTTTATTGGTTATTATGTTTATTTGTATTAATATTATCGATATTACCTTATCCGTGTTAGGAATGAGATTATCCGAGATAAGGTGGGAGTGGCTTCGGTGGAGGACAAGATGCGGGAAGGAAGACTGAGATGGTTTGGGCATGTGATGATGAGGGGCGCGGATGCCCCGGTTCGGAGTTGCGAGAGGCTAGCGTTGGATGGCTTCAGGAGGAGAAGAGGTAGACCGAAGAAATATTGGAGGGAGGTGATTAGACATGACATGGAGCAGCTTCAGCTTACTGAGGACATGACCCTAGATAGGAAGGCGTTGAGGTTGAAGATTAGGGTAGAAGGCTAGTGTTAGTGTGTGAGTTGTAGCTAGCAGTCAGGAGAGTTCTTGTGTAGCTGGATTTAGTAATCATAGGATAGTGTACATAGGTGTCTTTGGTATGTGAGCGTATGTCACTACTAGGTGGGTGTCCTATTTTCTATTGCTTAATTCCTATTTTCTTATTCCGTGTTGCTCTTATTTCCCGTATTTCATATTTCTGTGATTTTATTCTATTATTTCCTATTCTTTATTTCGGTTATGTCATCCATCCCCTTGTTTATTATGTTGTATCTTGAGCTGGGGTCTATCTGAAACAGCCTCTCTACTTCTTCGGAGGTAGCGGTATGGACTGCGTACATCTTACCCTCCCCAGACCTCACATTGTGGGAATACACTGGGTTTGTTGTTGTTATTATTGATATTACCTTATAATATCAGAATATTTTATATATAAATGGTATCCTACAACAATTTTTGTAAAGAAGCACATATATGAAAATATAAATATGATCCCATATTCATGTCTTACCATAATTTTACACTTTTTAGGTCACTCATAAAATAATTTAATTCATGTTTTTGTCAATCTAACCTAAGTCCCTATATTCAAGAAAGATAATTTCTTATTCGAGAATTTAATTCATGTTTTTGTCAATCTAACCTAAATCCCTATATTCAAGAAAGATAATTTCTTATTCGAGAATTTGTAGGAGTATCCTAAATTTTAGCAAAAAATATTGAAAGAGTTATTCCATCAATTTAGTACTGATCATAGTTAAGTGTGTTTTTGTTATAAAATGAAAATATTTTTTCTTTCATTTTTATTTTTTAATTTTTTTGGTGGGATCCTTCATTTTTATTTAGATAATGTTAGACCGACCATAATAATTTCTATAATTTTATTTTGGTACATCCCTCGTGTTTAACGGTGATTTCTGGGTTGAATTATGATAAGGAATGATAACAGGACCATTGAAAAGTGTTTCAAAATTTTTGGAATGCGTTTGGGGTCATTTAGGGACACCAAACCAGTGAGGATCTGCGATAAGAGCGTGCCACGCCCTGGGCGTGCCACGATAAGGGCGTGCCACACCCTTGGAGTGGCGCGATAAGGGTGTGCCACACCCAAGGGCACAAAAATGTCAATTTTATTTTTTTTTTAGTTTGGATCAAGGGCTTTTTGGTATTTTACCTATTAAACGACTTTCCAATCATGTTAAACGAAATTCCCATACTTATAACTCGGATTAAAATCACTTCTATTCTTCCAAACCCTCAAAAGCACAAAAGAGGAGTTTCTTCTTCAAAATTCAAGCTTTCAAGGTTTAAATTTGAGTTTCCCTCACGAAATTCATTAAGTTCAGGTATGTCAAGTTTGAACAAGGATAACCTTTCATCTTTGTATCCAAAAGTTGAGCTTTTATCTTGAATTTAAGAATTTTACAACTAAGGTTCATACCCATTTTGCTTATGCTTGAGTTTATGATGTTTTATCATGAGTTGCATATTGTTTTGTATATGTTTTCATGCTTGTTTAAGTTTTATCTACTAAAGTAATCTCAAGCATTGAGTTATGACATTTTAATATGAAGTTTGCATGAGTTGATAAAAGATTACAATATGAACATTTTGATACTCAGTTTACAAGAAGTTTCAGTTTACTAATTTGAGACTCAAAAGCATTGTTGTATAATTACAGTTTCATGTTTTATATAAGATTTCATACAAGTTATGAAGTTCATATAAGAAACAAAGAATTTGAGATAGAAACAGTGGCATATTATATTTTCAGACTTATCAGCTTATATGTCTATTTTAAGGTGAACTTCATAGATATAGTACGAGCAGTAGTATGAGCTTTGGGAGTAGTATCTAGAACCGAGAGGTGAATGTGGGTTTAGCGCATCCAATTTTTCAAAAACTATACGTCACCATAGGTTATATTTAGCTTGTCCAAATGGGCATGTAGCTTGTCCAAACAAACATGTCATAATATTATTTTGCTTGTCCAATCGAACATGTTTAAGTGATCACCACCGTTAGCCTTTATACTCTGGCAAAGTGTATTGGTCCCTTTCGATGAGATTTTTTAGACATCAAACTCTATGTTGCTCGCATATTTTATGTCGGTTATGAGAATCTCCCACATAAAAAGAGTATTTCAGAAACTAAGTGTAGTGACTCATAAGTGTTGTTCAAATATTGTCTGATGAATTATGTTTTATGAGATTTCAGCTTCTAGTCTTATTTATGATCAAGGTGAGTCCTTTTACACTTAACATGCATGATTTGAAAGTATATTTAGCTTCAGTTTTACTTATTGCATTCACCCTCACATACTTAGTACATTTCAGAAGTGCTAACCATATATATGTTCATGTGGCTATATTTTTTCATAATGTAGGTTCTAGTGTTCGTCCCCAGTAGCACGATTAACCGCGGGCATCAATTCCTACATTTAGACAGTTGATGAGTCCTCATAGTTCGAGGGTCAAGTTTTGGTTGGTTACAGATGTTCATTGTTGTTATTTTAGTTATTCAGTTTTCAGTTCGGGTCAGCTGAGGTCTATCCCAACGGCTCTTCAATTTTAGTTAGAGGTTTGTCAAGACTAGTCAGACTCTATGTTATTTCGATTTCTTATAGATTTGAATCTTAAAGAGTTGCAGTATTTTGTTAAGTTTGTTCATTTACTTGAACCCAGTTTATAAGTTTTTAGTTTTTGATTATGTTTCAAGTTTATATTTACTAGGGTTCAGTTATGAACTGATATCATGAGTTAGCTTGAGGCTACTCGTATCCTAAGCATAGTGTGACGTCCAGGGGTATCTCCGGGGTGTTATAGATAATCAGTCAAAATAGATTCATAATGTCAACCATTTTTAAATCATGAATATGTATCTATCTTTTCTTTTCTAATATCAAGAATAATTAAAAAATTTGCTTTCATCATTTTTTTCTAAAAAAAAAAGAAATTTTTGTAACAATATATTTCATGACGCCAATTGCGTGCATTTGGATTTATTTTTGATTTGGGTGTTATTCTAGGGAAAATTGGCCTTTGCATGAAATGAGCACATCTAGATAATGATACATTATAAGGGCCTGATTTTGTTGATTTTTTCTTTTTTAAGTATTTATTGATCATTTTACCTCTTTTTGTGGTTTCTACATGATGTTTTTAGGGTGTGTGGATAGTTGTCACGATTCTCACTATATTACAGTGCGATTAGTGTGACTTTGTGATTTTTAGAGGTTAAAAAGGCCTTATAGCTGACTTCAGTCAACATTTGTCATTTTACGTGTCGAATGACAAAATAAAATGCACCAAAAGATTCAGAACGTCGATTTTGAATTAGTAGGATGGTTGGTTCCATTTTGTGAAAGCAACCTCTTTTCAAAAATCTGATATCGTCATTGAGTCTGAAGCATCTAATTTAGTCTAGTAGCATATCTCATTTGTATTCTTGGGAATTCAAATGAATCTAGAGGTTCCCATTGCAAACTTGGAAAAAACTCTGAGTTTGCTAGTGTAGCACCAACTGATACAGTCGCATAAGCGGCCAACTGATGTGCCCCAAGTCGCTTAAGCAACCACCCATCGCTTAAGTGGATGTTGCTTAAGCGGCAGGAATATCGCTTAAGCGATGGTCAGCAGAGGTGGCCCAATCGCTTAAGTGACTACCTGGTCACTTAAACAATCAAAGCTAGATCACCATATAAAAGTCAATTTTCCCAATTTTTCTTTTATTTTTGGGATTTTCAACTTCGGGGTTTAGAGTTTTTGGGCGATTTCTTTTATTTTCAAGCTTGGGTAAGCTCCAAATCACTATTTCAATTATTTTACTTCAATTCTCTCCATCTAAAGCCCGTTAATTTGTGATGTCAAGAAGTAAAATTTGAAAAGTTTTGCCCGAAAGGCCTAAAATGTTTTTATTTAATTTAAACCCCGTTTTTAGCCTGTTTTCACTTAGGTTTTCTTAAATGGCTTCCTTTAATCATGGGTAATGTGCTTTTAAGAAATTGGTTTTACCCTTTCTTTTTAAAAATCTATTTTAGAGGTCTTTTTTGATCCCGATTAAAAAATAGACAATATAGGTATCATTGACTTTCCTTTGATGCGTAGAATCGATATCCATATGTTTTAGCTGATCTTGAGGCTGTTCAAGAGGGGGGGAAAACCACGTAAAGGGCTTTTGACTTGGATTTCAGCATCACGAGGTAGGATATGACTTAACTTTCTTTAGACTGGGCTGGATAGTTAATATTTGTAAAAAAGCATGTTATACGTATTAGAAATAATCTTGGAAATAATGTTATTAATTTTATGTGTTTGTGTGGGGGTTTACATTGTTATTTTGCTGATCTGAGATGATATTTGCTATGTATGGCCCGTGTGGGAGCCTTATCTGATGTTATTGGCCTTGAGTATACCTTTGGTTGCTTTCCTCATGATAGAAAATTCCTAAGTTGGGGTTTATGTGATATTTATGATATCCTATTTGCATATTTCTCTTAAATGGTATATGGCTTATATTTAATCATAGATGATTGACATATTGAGTGGATTTTTAACTCACGCAAGTGTGTATTGGCTGGGTTTGAGATCTTCATACTGGCTTGGTTATGAGTATTACATTCTCATATAATACATACATTCATAAGATATTGATACTACTGTAGAGATACTAATTTTTGACAAAAATGAAATACTTTTACAAAATCCTCTATCATAGCCCATGAATCAGAGAAGAGATATGGATATTGAGATTGAGATTGAGCATAAAGATTGTATATGGGTTACAAAACCCCCATGGGTCCTATTTGGATGCATTGATTCTTGATAGGTGTATATGAAGGTTATGCGATAACCTCTATCATATCACTTCATCATTATTTTCACTCCCATTGCATTTAATTCATTTATGCATCTTCAGTGTTGGGCTTCAGTATTTTTATCTGATGCATGCCTTTCTTATTTATTTTGTGTACCTATACTCATATTTATATGCTATATTTATAACTGTTAGTGGAGATAATGTGAGATACCATTTGGGATATATTCTTCTTGCAGGTGATGTGCTCATAATGTGTATTTATGTACTTCATTTTCTACCTTTTTCATTCAGCCTATGATATTAATTGAGTATAAGTAAATTGTGCTCATCCCTACTATTCCATTTCAGTGTAGATATAGGTACGAGTACACTGTGCGACAGTTGAGTTCGTGCGGTGATTTGATACTTTTGAGGTAGTGGTTGCTCTATGCTTTCAGATTCGGCCTACTACACTATCATATCTAGTTTATGGCTTATTTTATATTCAGAGACAGACTTGTATTTCTTTTTGGATTATCAATTATATTTTTAGACTTTTGAGTTGTATATAGATTGTTCTTTCACTGTGACACCAAGTTTTGGGATGGTTTAAGGTAATATTGGGATGTAGAAATAGGATATCTTGTAGAGTTTTGCAGATTGGTACGTAGATGCTTGTATCTATCTACGAAAGGCTACAAGATTTATTTAGAAAACTTCCATATTTTGTTCCTTATCATGCGAGTTTTTCCATACCCTGTTTTCTAAACTGAGCCACTCTTTTCTGTGTAAATGGTGCGGACTAAATCCAGTGAGACTAGGGATATAGAGCTAATACCTGAGGAGAGAGCCCAACTTAGGGTATGACGTAGGATCACGAATGGGCTCAAGGTAGAGGGAGGGAACGGGGTCTGCCCCTTCCAAAGGTAGTACTAGAGGGATCACCCTTGAGCCCGAGGTTGAGCACACTAGAGATATAGGTCCTATGCAGGTTTCACAGAGTTCTTCCACCCCAATCTTAGAGGATTTATTGATTCATTTGCTGACTTATTTGGTGGGTGTTCATTTGAGTGCACCCGATATTCCTCTAGCTCCGAGTATTATACCTTTATATATGCCAAAGTCTACTAATAATTTTCCTCCGATTTTGAATGTGATTACTTCATCGGTATCAACATCTACTTATGGTATTTTACAGGATCTGAGTACCTTTCCTTCTTCTATGATAGTATCCGAGCATGGTATTCAGGGGTTCAACCATAATCTATGTTACCTCTTTAGGTAGGATAATATTCTGTCAGATTTACTATGCCTCTTATTTTTTCGAGTCCTATTATGTCTTTTGAAGATTAGAAGAGATTTGAGAAATTTACTTACTTGGGTCAACCCACGTTTAGTGGTGTGGTGGTCGAGGATGCCTATGAGTTCTGGATTGATTACCAGGCGAAGTTGTATAACCTTGGATCACTTGAGTTGCATAGAGTTTCTTAAACTACCTACTAACTAAGGGATGTAGCTAGAGATTGGTGGAGGTCACTTATTACTTGCAGACGTCTTGGTTCGCTAGAGATGACTTGGGATCAGTTTACTGAGGACTTTTTGGAAAGATTAGTGCTATTCAGTTTGAGGGATCGAATGAGAGACGAGTTCAGTCACCTAGAGCAAGGATCAATGACTATTTTCTAGTATGAGGCATGCTTCAATGCCTTGTCCACATATTTTATTTTCAGCATTTCCCTCGAGACTAAATAATTCAGAAGTTCATGAATGGATTGAATATTTCACTTTATTTGACTATTGCCTAGATAGTAGTATCAGGGGAGTCATTTCAGAGTATAGTGGATTATGCTAAGATGACTAAGTCTATCCTTTGAGGATCTCAAGAAAGTGCCAAGAGGGTACACCATCAGGGGGAGTTCAATGGTCACACTCTTTGAGGTAGAGATTTTAAAGGTTCCCTTGGGTACCATGGTAGACCAGTGCAGAAAACTTTGCAGGGTTTAGATAGTAGGTCTTTTGGTTCAGCATCTTCAAGTATTTGATAGTCGTCCTAAGGTGGTCGTTCTAGCTCAAATATTCCTCCTCAGATTAAGTCAGGCCGCAGAGGTTGCTATGTGTGTAATGAGTTTGGCCATGTGGCCAAGGATTAGCCCCACTGTGTCTTTAGGCCCACTCCTATCTCGATGGTAAGATGTTATCCCTAGGGTGGTGGAGCTGCTACTAAGGTGTGCGAGGCAAAGGTAGTAGTTTTCATGGTGGTGGTCGTGAGACTACTTAGTCTAATAGCAGACGTGAATAGTGCTATGCTATAACCACCAGACCTGAGTCAGAGGCTTTCAACGCTTTTATCGTAGGTATCATCTTTGTTTATTTAAGATCTGTATTTGTGTTATTTGATTTGGGGTTGACTTTCTTCTATGTGCATTCATATTTTTCTTTAGATTTTGATTCTTCTAGTGAACCTCTTTCTATGCCTATTTGTGTATCCGTTTAAGTAGGAAACTTTTTAGTAGTGGATCGAGTGCACCAATCCTGTGTTGTAACTTTCACAAGCAATGAGACTTGAGTAGATTTGATTATCCTAGATATGTTAGATTTTGATATCATCTTGGGTATGGATTGGTTAACTGTCTATCATGTTGTTCTAGATTGTTATGCTAAGACTATGACTTTATCTTCACCGGGTGTGCCAAGGATAACTTGAAAGGGTATACTTCATTCTGTTCCTAAGAGAGTTATATCCTTTCTTCAGACTTGTTGCTTGGTATAGAGAGGGTATTTGTCTTAGTTGTCCTATATTCGTGGTACTGATGTTGATTCACCACCTTTATTGGGTTTCAATTATATTGTTTGTGAGTTTATGGATGTCTTTCCTACAGATTTGTCGATTATTTCTCTGGATCATGATATTGACTTTGCTATTGATGTTGAGCCAGACACCAAATCTATTTCTATTCTTCTTTATATGATGGCCAGTGGAGTTGAATAATCAGTTGCAGGAGTTGTTAGATAAGAGATTTATTCGGTTCTTCGGGTGTACCTTTCTATTTATAAAGAAAAAAGATAGGTCTATGCATATGTGTATTGATTATCAGTATTTGAACAAGGTGAAGATTAAGAATATGTATCCTCTTTCTTGTATTAATGATTTATTTATCAGCTTCAGGTTGCTTCAGTGTTTTGGAAGATTAATTTAAGGTTTGGGTATCACCAATTGAGGATTAGAGCTTTGGATATTTCAAAGACAACTTTTCAAACTCGGTACGATCATTATTAGTTTTTAGTCATGTACTTTGGGTTGACTAATGCCTTAGATGAATTCATGGATTTGATGAATTAGGTGTTCCAATCGTATCTCGACTCTTTTTTCATTGTATTTATAGATGATATCTTAGTTTATTCCAAGTGTGAGTTCGACCATGAGGAGAATCTGTAGATTGTACTTTAGAGGTTGAGAGATGAGAAGTTGTATGCTAAGTTCTCCAAGTGTGAGTTTTAGTTGAAGTTTGTCTATTTCTTGGGTCATGTTGTGACCAAGGATGGTATCATGGTCGATCCAGCCAAGATTGAAGGTGTTCGTGATTAGTCTAGGCCTAGTTCTCCTACCAAGATTTAGATTTTTTTATACTTTGATGTGGGTTTTTCATCTATTGCGGTTCAGTTGAACAAGTTAACTCAAAAGAAGATTTCCTTTTAGTGGTTTAATTCTTATGAGACAAGCTTTCAAAAGCTCAAGGATTTATTAACATTAGCTCCTATCTTGACTTTGCTGAAGGAGGGCATAGGTTTTATCGTCTTCTGTGATGCTTTTAGGGTTGGGTTAGGTGCTATGTTAATGTAGAAGGGTAAGGTGATTGCGTATGCTTCATGCCAGTTAATCCTTATGAGAAGATTACCCTACCCAAGATTTGGAGTTATTCGCAATTATATTTGTTTTGAAGTTGTGGAGACACTATTTGTATAGAGCCTGTTGTGAGATCTTTTCATATTATTGAAGCCTTCAATATTTATTCACCCAATGTGATATTAATATGAGATAGTGTCATTGGCTTGAGTTGATTAAGGATTATGACCTTACTATTCTCGATCATCCGGACAAAGTAAATGTGGTTGCAAATGCCTTGATCTAGAAGTTAAATAGTATGGGTAGATTGGCACATCTTTTAACCCGAGAAATGCCTTTGACCTTAGAAGTTCAATCTTTGGATAACTGGATTGTTAGGCTTGATTTATGATGGGTGTATTTTGGCATTTATGGAAACTATATCTTTTTTGATGGACCTGATTTGGGCTCATCAGTTTGATAATATTGGTTTGAGAGTGATTTGGGATAAGGTATTTAATGGTGAGTCTAAGGAATCCTTACTTGACTCTGATGGTATTTTGAGGATTGGAGGCCAAGTTTGTGTATCAAGAGTAGGTGATTGGGTGAGAATGATTTTGGAGAAGGTTCATTATTTTAAGTATCTCCATTCATCTGCGAGTGACTAAGATGTATCATGATTTTAAATAGAACCACTGGTGGGGTGGTATAAGGAAGGATGTGGCAAACTTTGTAATTTGTTGCCTATGTTGTCAGCAGGTGAAGGCCGAGCATTTGAGGTTTGGTTATTTGCTTAAGAGGTTGCCCATTCCTGAGTGGAAATGGGAATGGATCACTATAGGCTTTATGACTGGTTTACCTTATACTTCTCATGCTTCTAAAAGTGTTCGGTTCATCGTAGATTGATTGACGAAATCCGCCCATTTTATCTCTATTCAGGTTTCCTTCTGTGCTGAGATGTTGGCCTGTAACTATGTTCAAGGGATAGTTTATCTCCATTGGATACTAGTGTTTATTATCTCAGATAGAGGTTTAGTCTTCACTTCTCACTTCTAAAAGGCATTTCAGGAGGATTTAGATACCTGAGTTGATCTTAGCATAACTTTTCACCCCAAGATCGATGGTTAGTCGGAGCAAAATATTCAGGTTTTGGAGGACATTCTCTGTGCGTGTGTTATAGATTTCAGAGGTCTATGGGATAGTATTTAGCCTTGATGAAGTTTGCGTATAGTAATATCTACCATTTCAGTATTGGATAGAGCCCTTTGAGATCTTATATAGTAGGGTTTGTCACTCTCTAGTTGGTTGGTTTGAGGTTTCTGAATTTAAACCCTGGCGTATGAACTTGCTTTGGGACTCTTTAAATAGGGTTCAGATCATTCAGGATAGGCTTCGAGTAGCTCAAAGTAAGAAAGGTCTTATACAGATCATAGACTTCGTGACTTTACATTTAGTGTAGGTGATCAATTCTTTCTTTGTGTTTCACCCATGAAAAGTGTGATGAGATTTGGGAAGAGGGACAAGCTTAGCCTCAGAAATATTAGGCTATTTAAAATATTTTGAACTATTAGGGATGTAGCTTATGATTAGCATTGCCTCCAGATTTATCAGTTGTTTATCTAGTTTTTCATGTTTTCATGCTATGGCATTACATTTTTAATGAGTCTCATGTCATTAGTTGGGACTCGGTACAGTTAGATGAGGGGTTGTCTTTTGTTGAGGAGCCAATCTTCATCTTAACCTAGGGTGTTAGGTGGCTGCATTCTAGGGATATTTCAGTGGTTAAAGTCCAGTAGAGACAATGTTCTTTTGATGAGGCTACTTGGGAGGTCGAGTTTTATATGCGTAGTAGTTATCCCTAGCTTTTCATTTGTTCAGATATTTCCCTCGTTTTTAGTTCGGGGATTAACTAAATTCTTAGTGATGGATATTATAAGGGCTTGATTCTATGAATTTCTCCTTTTTTTATGTTTTGACCATTTACCCTCCTTATGGTTGCTATGTGATGTTTCTGGGGTATGGGGATGGTTGGCATGGTTCCCTATGCATTATGGTGTGATTTGTGCGAGTTTGTGGTCAGAGGTTAAACAAGTCTTATAGTTGACTTTGGTCAATATTTGTTGTTCTGTGTGTCAAATGGTAAAACAAACTGGACCAGTAGATTTGAAATGTTGATTTTAGGTTAGTCGAGCAGTTGGTTCAGTTTCGTGGCTTTTATATCCTATTTCGATCCCGGTTTTAAAGATTGTGAAAATAGTTCTAGGGGTTCAATTTTGTGAAAACAACCTCTTTTAAAAAAATCTGATATTGTCATTGAATTTGATACGTCGAATTTAGTCTAGTAGCATATCTCGTTTGCATTCTTGGGATTATAACAAATTTCGAGGGTCCCATTGCAAACTTGAAAAAAAAACTCCAAGATTGCTGGTGCTACACCAATTGATAGTGCCCCCAACCGCTTAAGAGACCACCTATCACTTAAGTGTATGTCGCTTAAACGATAGCTGGGTCACCATATAAAGTTCAAATTTCTTGATTTTCTTCTATTCTTTTTGGGACTTTAAGCTTTAGGCTTTAGAAATTTTAGGCGATTTCTTCCATTTTCAAGCTTGGGTAAGCTCCTTAATCACTATTTCAATTATTTTTCTTTGATTCTCTCCATCTAAAACTGTTAATTTGTGATTTCAAAATGTAAAATTTGTGAATTTCTTCTTGGAAGGCCTAAAGTGGGTTTTCTTCAATTTAAACTCTATCTTTATCCCATTTTCACTTGAATTTTCTTTTATGGTTTTCTTTAATCATGGGTAATGTGTTTATGAACAAAAATATCAATTTTACCCTTTTTTGAAAACCCATTTCGAGGGTCTATTTTGACTCCGATTAAAAAATAGGCAATATGGGTATCCTGGATTACTTTTTATATGTAGAATCTATATTTGTATGTTTTAGTTGATCTCGGGGCCGTTTAAGAAGGGAAAATCTCCACGTAAAGGGCTTTTGACTTGAATTTTAGCATCATGAGATAGGTTATGGCTTAACTTTCTTCAGATTGAGTTGGATAGTTAATATGTAACGCCCCGAGATCCCATCTTGTGATGTCACACGGTGCTTATTGACCCGAAGGACCACAAGCTAACCCTTTACTGATATCTGTACCTGTACACTGCATAAGATCTGAAATAAATGTGGAAATTGGTCACAAGGTTCAACACATCTATACATACTAAAAATGACGACCGAATACTAATACATCAACTTTAGTCTGAAAAGCCTCTAAACTGTCTGAACTATGAAGTTGATGGGACATGTCCCCAACTAACTCCGTCAACTGAGAATATAAACAAAATCTGATGCAATAATAGTAATCTGAGATTCGTCCTCGAAGGAATAGGACTCACTACTACTGCTGCTAACTGGGACTGAACTACTGAGGAAACTCTGAATCCTGTGCTTCTAAAACTATGGTGTCAAATAAAACACCATAGCGCAAATTCGTCAGTACAAAAATGTACCGAGTATGTAGACGAGGTAAGGCTAAATGCAAGGGCTCATATATGCACAATACGTAAACTGAATAGTCATGAAAACGTCACACGAGAACACATACATGAATGCACAGATCATAATTACAATCATCATAACTCTAGAGACTGGAACTCAGGTACCACTTTCCTACAAATTGAACTCACTATTGACACTGAGATACTGAATCACTGACTCATCTGATATTGATAATTAGGAAATATGGATGTAATTTCTTCAAGGAGTGAGTTCTGAAATCTCTGAACATACTGAGATTACGAGTATCTGAAGCTTCTGAAATGGATAGCAACCCTATCTAACAGGTTGTCTTTGAGTCTGTGGATAACAATACTTCTTTATAAATGATTTTGAGACCGGCCTATCTAGCAACGGATCTTCGAATTAGCAAGTAATCATACTTGATGGCCTGTATCTAACAACCTTAAATTCTGTACATTGAACTGAGCTCTTTCTTGAAGTCTGAGACTGATTCTGAAACTGAGAGTGTGGGAAGTAGTTACTTAACCGACATGCCCCTACTATCTCTTAGGGGTCCAACCTCTACCCCCGGTAGGGAGGGTGTCAATACCGTGCCACAGGTAAAGACCTTATCTTTATATGACCCTCATCTATCAGGTCCTCATACGAGAATGGTGGACCCCTCATCTAACAGGTCAAGACACCTCATCTACCCTCATCTAGCAGGAATGATGTCTCTCATCCACCCTCATCTAGCAGGTGTGATGTCTCAACCTACGCTGGCTACATAGTTCTGGAGCACAAGGATCGCATCTAAGGATTACACCCTCTACTAGTAGGTGAGTCCCCATTCTTGAGCTCTCTTGGTGCTAGTTTCTACTCCTAACTGAAAGACACTTATTTGATTCTTTACTGAACTTAGACTAAGCTAAATCTGATACTGATTATATTTGTCAAGAGATATGACTGAGTTACACTGAGATTAATTAGTTCCGTATCTGACGGAAAGGTATCGAATCATAGCATCTGATTGACGATGCAGAGCTTGAATAGATTATTCAAATCGCTTCTGAGATTAGAATTGAATCACTTGAATACTATTAGATCTGATCTGATTACAAGACGGAGGATAGATTACTAGCGATACAGAGATTACAAAGATAACTGAGATTACAGAGCCTGATTAAGCTCCACACTTGTCTGAAGATACATAGTTCTATAGTTCACTGAGTTCTAAGAATCGTGGCTCGACTGGAATTATCGCGAAACTGACACGGGCTCTAGACAACAGCTCTATTGTCAGGTATAAATACCCCCAGGACTTGATAACATAAAAGTAAGACATAATCATTCTCACATCATCACGATCGTCCATTCACCATCACAATCATTCATGCATCAACACAAGCATTCATTCATTATCATAATCATTCATGTATTATCGCAATCATACCTTAATCGTCACCATCATTAATGCATCATCATAATTACCAAAGGGCCACTTTAAGCATCTCGGGATATTAATCACATAACAACATAGAGGAAACATGCTATTAGATCGTACTCCATTCAGCAAGGTTTTACCTCAACTATTTCATACCTATATAGGCCTTAACATGCATTTGGATTTCACACCGCTTGGGAAACTTCATACTATCATGTCATAGCTTACTTGCTAATCACTTGGTATATATTAAAAACTTAACATATATCAAGGGGCACATAATGGGGAATTTACAACCATCACATCTCCACTCGATCACTAAGGTCCTTTAACAAACACTAGACATGCATAGGTTCACACTTATTTGGGGATTTCCTACTAGCATGGAATAAGTCATTCACTTGGTCATTTTATCAGACACTAGGCATGTATAGACTAGATCACAATTTGAGGCTTCCTATTCAACATGCTATAATGGCCCATATTCTTCTTCTAAGCTTTTATCAATCTATGGGAGACATACTCTGCTAAATCAACCAATTCTACACCCAAAAGTCATGAACATATCAACAATCGTAACACATAATCGTATCTTAAAAGTCATTAGATCATGATTTAACTATAATGCTTAATTTCTAGTCTCTTAGACATTTTATCGAACACCTCATATGCACAATTTAGGCATAAGTATAATAACCCAACTACTCATCATGAACAACCAAATTTACATGTTTCCACTCATATATTATCATAGATTCATGCAAACCACATAAGTATCCCATATTGGAGGTCATTCAACATCAACAACAAGTACATAATCCATTTACCACACAAGTACCACATACTAAGGACAAGGCTTGATAATCTTGTAGACAAACATGAACCACAACTCAATTATAGCAAACATCAATTTCAACTCACAAGAATTATTAAAATTTCATAAACATAAATCTTGGAGATTTAGAAAAAGGTACTTGAGCTTATTGGATAAAAGGGACCCAATAATCAACATCTACATACCTTGGGGAAACTCTTTCTTGAAAGCCTTCGGAAGAATTCTTGATTTTTCCTTTTGATTCTCTCTAAATTTTTGGTGGAAGAAAAGAGAATTGAGAATTTTTGATTTTTGAAACCCTAGTTTTTGGGTGAAAGAAGAGAAAAGAAATGAGGCCTTCAACCCTTAAGTGGATATTTAAAGAGGTTGGGGAAAGAGTGCAAAAAACCAAAATGCCCTTTAAAGAAAAGAGTTGAAACTGCTGATCGGGGTATGTGATGGTCGATTTGACGATCTGTCAGAGGGACTGATGGTCCACCAAGTCGTTCATCACTCAAGTGCCAAAATTGGGACATTCTTCCTCGACGTGATGGTTGAAGTGATGTTCCATCAGGAATCTGACGGTCCACCAGATCATCCGTCACCCAAGGGTCAAGAATAATCCATTCTGTTTTGACCTGACAGACCCCTTGACGGTCCGTCAACTTTTTGATGGTCCACCACTTTGGTCGTCACTCGGGGGACAGAAATGGGATGTTCTGTCTTGGCCTGACGGGACACTTGATGGTCCACCAAGGACTTGGCGGTCCACCAGGTCGACCATCAAACCTGGGCGATTCCGATACCATTTAGTAAAACGACCATAACTCCCTCGTCCAATGTCAGATTTTGATGAAATTGGTATCGATGGAAATCTTATTAAATTCTCTACATGAAAAAAATTTGAAATTATAGAAATACAACACGATTCAAAGTGTTTCATACCTGGGAAGATATTTCTGAAACTTTTAGACTCAGATTTTCATTTTTTTTCGAAAACACTCTAAAGCTCAGACTAGGAGATAACTTTGCGGGGTATTACATAATATTTGTATAAAATCCTATTAAAAGTATGTGAAATAATCACGAAAGTAATGTTATTACCATTGTGTGCCCTTGTGGGGGCCTACATTGTTATTTTTGGTGATATGAGATGATATTTACTATGTGTTACTCCTGTGGAGGCCTTATCTGATATTGTTGGCCTTGTGTAAACCATTCATTATTTTCCTCATGATAGAGAAAACCTAAGTTAGGATTAATGTAATATTTATGATGTCCTATTTGCATATTTCTCTTTAATGGTACATGACTTATATTTAATCATGGATGATTAACATATTGAGTGGATTTTTAGCTCACGTGAGAGTGTATTTGCTGGTTTTAAGATCTTCATACTGGCTTGGTTGTGAGCACCACATTCTCATATAATACATACATTTATGAGATATTGGTATTATTGTAGAGATGCTAATTTTTGACAGAAATGAGACTCTTTTACAAAATCCTTTGTCGTAGCTCACGAGTCAAAGAGGAGATATGGATATTAAGACTAGGATTAAGTATTGATATTATATATGGGTTACGAACCTCCCATGGGTCCTACCTGAAAGCACAGATACTCGGTAGGTATATACAAAGATTATGTGATAAGCTCAATCATATCACATCAACATCATTATCACTCTTATTGCATTTTATTCATTTATGCATCTTCAGTGTTGGGCTTCATTATTTGTGTCTGATGCATGCATTTTTTATTTATCTTACATATCTATTCTCCAATTTATGTGCTATATATAGAACCATTAGTGGGGACTATGTAAGCTACCTCTTCGGACATTTTCTACTTGCAGGTGATGTGCTAATGGTGTGTATTTATATACTTTATTTTTCTACTTTTCTCAGGCAGACTATGATACCTACTGAGTACAAGTGGACCATACTTATCCCTACTGTGTCCTTTTAGTATAGATCCAGATACAAGTGTGCCGTATGGCAACTGAGTTCGGGCGATAACTTGATACATTCAAGGTAGTGGCCACTCTATGCTTTTAGAGTCGACATCATACCCCATCCTATCTAGTTTATGTCTTGTTTTTTATTCAAAGATAGATCTGTGTTTCTGTAACGCCCCAAATCTATACCCGGGAGCAACACGGTGTTTACAATCCTGAAGGACCACAAACTAACCCATGATTGATATCTACTGTGAGCACTGAATAATCACACGGTAATAATAATAATACTAAAATAAATGTAGAAACTAGGCTGAAGTCGCCATATGGTTAACAACTAAAAATAAATACTGAATACTGATAAATGAATACTGAATACTAAATATCTGTCTGAAATACACTAGTTTGAAAGCCTCTAAATGTCTGAATATGGAGTTGATGGGACAAGTCCCCAACTAACTCTGTCTATTGAAATACTAAAAGATAACATCAACCTCGAACTATGAGGACTCACCACTATATCTTCTGTTGATAATCTAGGCTGCTAAGTGTGGTCAGGAGCCCGCGCATCTGAACCTATGATATAAGATATCATAGAGCAAAAAAAAATTATGCTTTAGTACTTTGAATGTACTGGTATGCTAAATGAGGTAGGATGATATGCATGGGTTCATATGCATGGACAACAACAAGCTGAGTAACATGGACGTAACTGAATGAGAGTACATACATGAATAAATAAACTATAACTGAGATCATGTTAACACTGGATACTGAGTTCTGAATATTGATTAACTGATATCTGAGTTTAGTGATATTATAGTACTGATAACTGAGTGACTATTTCTAACAGTCCTGATTCTGTAGAATGGAACTGAGTTCTTTACTGAGCTGGGTAATTATGTCTGACAGTCCTGAATCTGTAGAGCTGAACTGAGTTCTATTCTGAGACTAAAACTAAAATTATAGAAGGTAATCATCTAACCGATATACCCCAAATCTGAGCTGATAGGGGGCCAACCTATGACCTCAGTTGGAAGGGTGCTAATACCATGCCACACATACTAACACTATAAAACCAGGATACTAAGCCTAATTGAGGGGTGACACCTGTGCGGAGTTAAGACTAATCTAGTGGGTTATCCCTGGGAGGTAGTCAAGCCTAGTCTGACGGGTGACTCCTCATCTTGCGCTGGCTACACAGTTCTGGAGTACAGGGACTGCTACTAATAACTCTGCCTCTCTGACGGGGAAGTTGTCATCCCTGCACTCGCTCGGTGCTAAATCCTGCTCCCAACTGAATAGACACTGAACTGATTTCTAAACTATACTAGGCTAGACTGAACTGTTACTGATCATGTTATCTAACTGGACTGAACTGAGTTTACTGAGTCCCGCTGAGTGATGGAATACTATTGAGTTCTAAACTGTATATTGAACTAAAATTGTGTTTGATTATTGAGTACTACTATTTGTGACATTACAGAGACTGTTCTATAACTACTGTAACTCTAGGTAAGTAGCTAAATTTTTGGGTATTGAATACCCCCAGGACTCGATACCATGAAAAGTAACACATAGCATAAACTTAAAAAGCATCACAATGTTCTCTTTCTCACAACTCGTTCATAGAGGCATTCTATCAAACACTTGTAAGATATAAGCTTGCACATATGCTAGTATGTCATGATTTTCACATTTAATTCACATGAGAAATTTATCAAGCACTTGGGTAACATAATCTATGAACATGATACTAAACAACATGTAGGCATCATAATTTCAAACCCCACTCCAAAAATCAAGGGCTTTTAACATGAATTCACATGATACTACGTACATGATAAATAATTTCACATGAAACTTGAAATAAACCATGGATTAGAACACAATTAACATCATAATCATGAATACACTCAAATCCCACAATGAATTCATGAAATCAATTAACTTGTAGTTTAAAAAAGTTTCTTGAACTTTAAGGGTAGAAGGAAACCCTTGGATAAACACTTCACCTACCGTGGTACTTGAATTAATGAAGTTTGATGGTGAATTTCTTAAAGCTTGAACTGAAATTAGATCTCCTAGGGTTTTATTCTTGAGTAATTTGAGAGAAATAATGAATGCGTTTTTCCTAGGAGTGATTAATTTTGTATTTTTGGGGTGGATAGGGGTGGGAAAATGACCCAAATACCCTTTTGGACATGGAGTTTTAATGGATAAAAATGAGTCCAGTGATGTACAGCCCGACGTACTGCATTGATGGGGTCGACGTGATGGCTGAAGCGCCGCATTGAGTCCACATCGGCTCACTGGAAATTAACACTGAGAGCTGGGAAAAACATTTATCAACGTGATAGGCAACATGGCACACCGAAATTGCATTGATCCACTGGTTTGGACTTCCAAACATGATTCAAACGATGTTTGAAAAATTTGAAACTTGTCTGAGAACACCTACTAACATACCCGATCATGAATCAACCTAAAAAGAGACACTTTAAGGTCTTCAGGGTCGGGAAATAGGACGATCAACTTATGAGGTTAAAAAAAATAAATTCTAAGTGTAAACACTTCGATGAATTTTCTAAGTATGGGACCTTTTATCAAGCTCCAAGGGCTGAATTAAGCTTAGAATTTTGCAGGGTCTTACAATATCTCCCCTTTGGGAACATTCATCCTCGAATATGACTGATTAAGCTGAGAAATACTGATAGACTGAGTTTATACACTGAACATGCATATCTGATGCATGGAATACATGACTGAAACTACTAATAAGCTGAGTTTTCATACTGAACATATATATCTGATGCATGAGTACATGGATAAACTAATTCTTAAATGCATGTTTGAATATGCAACGGTAAAGAATACCAAGTTTACAACTGTAACTGAATCACGAAATGGAGTAAATCTAAGGAAGACTGTTACCTCAATCTGAGAATACTAATGAACCTGAAATCATTTACTGAACATGTATAAATGGGAATATGAGAACATGACTGAGTCTAAAACATAATACGTGAACTGAATACCATGAACTGAACTGATTTCTTGAATACATGCCATGCCATGGGGATGTTCATACGGCTGAGATTTGGAATGAGAGAGTCAACTTATGAGTGCTCACTACTCCAAATTGGGTCTTGTTGCGTGAAGAGAAAATGGGTGGTTTAGGATATGAAAGCTCGGGGGTTATAACGTATCTCCCCTTTGGGACATTATGTCCCTAAAAAAATACGGACTTGGCTGGGATACTGAGGAAAAGCTGAGATAATACACGGGGCACCTACGAACTAAATCGTGACTAAATATCTGAGATTTGAATCTGAGGCATGATGCATGAACTGGGATGAAATAGTAACTACTAGGATTCTCTATCTTGAAACAATAATATTCACAAAACTTCGGATAGTACAACTGGGTGGAATAAAGGGCAAACCATACGAACCTGTCCGCCTGACTGCTAACTAAATTCCTGGCTTTATGGACTAACTCATACTAAAAAATTATACTCAACTAGAGCATTTCTTGACTCTCTTTCTACAAAGTTCTACTGACTTTAGGGAGCAAGGAAATCTTGGCATGGTTTGAATAAGACATCTGAATAAGAAATCACAACATGGCTCTAATTCTGTAATCTGGAGCAAGGCTTACGAGATGTTATCTAAGACAGAGTTACTAAGACTCATGCACTGAAACTATTAACTCGCCATCCTAACCATATTTCTTAACTATTCCCTCAGCTGTAATTTCTACTTCAACACTGCATTTCACTTGGGGGCTTCTAGAAATATTTACATAGGCACTGATAACTCTACCTATTGATGTCTGAGCAGGAATGAATTCTCCCACTATGTTCAAGCTGACTCAAATCTCCGAAATATATTTAGCCACTTACACATCAACATGACATTCAAGCCTATCTTTATAACTACAGCCTCGTGTAAAACTAGCATGCATCAATCTCTTCTTAACATAAAATATTTACTCTCTCACTCGTAAGCAACTACTCACCACTACATCATTTCATAAGGAGAGTTCATTGAAGGTTAAAACATGAGGACCTGAATCATAAATAGCACTATATCGAACTTGACACTTAACTGAGGCCTGAGGAATAGAACATCAATATCCTAGATTTTATCAAGAGATCTAAACTAAGGATATACATAATGAAACCTAAATTTAGCTGATCATTAGAAGTGTAGCATGAGTCATAGGAGCTGAGCATACTGTAAAGCATGAGTACATAAGTCATGAGCTACATGACCTGAGTTTGGAGTTTCTGTGTTCGGGGAACATGATTCGTAACACTGAGTGAACTAGAACTGTTCATACTAGGAACTGTAAGCGTACATGATTTTTGTTAATGTGCAAGAATATGAGCTATGATCATAAAGTTGACATGTAAGGCATGGGTAGTTACTGTGATAGCTGAAGTACAAAACTTGGCACTGAGGTAAGGATGGGTTGGGCGTCAACCTCTCCCATAATTTTTCTACACCTACTGAACTTGCTACTAAAATCCAAAGGCCTGACTTTATAAAATATCATAACCAGACAGTTCTTATATACCCACCGGGCTATGATAAACAAACCCACTGAGGTGGAGAATGAGAAAGGTTTAGTTAAGGATTCTGGTCTAACTTTGAAATCGACTGCTATGTAAGGAGTTATGAAAGATAGAGAAGCTTCTAGATCTATTAAGACAAAACATGTAAATAGAAGATCTGTAATGTACCAGTAACTACATCAGGAGAATTTTTCTGATCTTGTCGGGATGAAAGTGCACAAAGCCTGTTTGGGCATTGCCTACTGGTGGCACTGGAAGTGGCACCCTACTGATTCGGGCGATTGGATCAAGCTGAAGGATGGTTGGACTGACCCTGTAGGCGCAAATCCCTTCCCCTTTGAGTCATTACTCTACACTTCCGTATTCTATGGCCTGGCTTACCATACCCAAAACATATATCATTGCCAACTTTACACGCACCTAGGTGATTTCTACCATATTGAAAGTGGATGGGTATGACCACTGCTCATACTACCCTAGGTTTTTGAGCCTGGTGTCCCATCTCGACTATTAGTTTTTAAGCCTGGTGCCCCATCTCGACTGTTATTCCTGAACTTTGGTACTGTCGCGCTAGCTGAGGATGGAGCTAGAACTAAAAACTTCTAACTGAACTAAGGACAGTTACCATCCTCTGAACCTGGCTGAGCAAAACTAATGCTACCCGTTCTGACTCTGTTATTCTTTTTCTCCTTCTTCTTAAGTTTCTGCTCCTTAATCTGTTGAGCATGGACCCTAATCCTAGATATGTCCATCTCCTTAATTAACATTACAGTCCTACACTCCTTGACCATACTATCAGATACCCTAAACACAAACTTGCTCATTATGGACCTATTGTCTGCTACTACATGGGGAACATACCTGTCTAACTGAGTAAACTTAAGAGAATACTCTTTCACACTCATACTGCCTTGCCTGAGATTGATGAACTCTAATACCTTAGTGTCTCTCAACTCTAGGGGAAAAAATCTATCTAGAAAAGCAGTAGAAAACTCTTCCCATTCTATGGGCTCTACATCTGTGCCCCTGTCTACCTTCTACTGGTTAAACCACGTATGAGATACATCTTATAGTTGATAGGCAGCTAACTCAGCATTCTCACTGGAAGTTACTCCCATGATATCTGTGACTTTCAAAACCTGATCGAGAAACTCCTGTGGATCCTTTTCTGACTTAGATCCTAAGAATAGAACAGGGTTATTTGGGTAAAGTCCCAAATCCTGGCTGTAGCAGTATTGGCTACTGGGTTGGCTAGAACGACAGCTGGACATTCATTCTGGGCTACTACTGAATTAGATATAGTAAATGAAACCCTGAATTCCGCATGGGAGACATGCTCATCTAAAGGATCTGTCTGAACGGGCTGAAGAGGCTGGATAATTTCTTGTTCTTCTTCCATTCTTCTTGGGAGGAATGTTCTGTAATTGGAAGGAATAAAAGGATTAGACTAAGAGTGTGACTTGAGCTCATGCTCACTCCCACGACATGAATATTGAAAGAAGGGAAACTTTTCCTAAAAACGTCTCATAGACCCTTGTACATAAGTGTGGCTCACTACACACCCATGTACAAAACTCTACTAGATGTAGCTTTTAGACTTCCGAGGACTCTATTGAATCTTAGGATCTGATATTAAGTTTTTAATGCCTCGAGTCTATACCGCACACGCTACACGATGCTTACGACCCCGAAGGACCACAAGCTAAGCTATGACTGATATCTACTGTGAGCATTGAATAATCACATGGTAATAATAATTATACTAAAATAAATGCAAAAATTAGGCTAAAGTTTCCATAGGGTTCACAATAGAAAAAATACTGAATACTGATAAATCAATATTGAAAACTGAATATCTGTCTGAAATACTCTAGTCTGAAAGCCTCTAATTGTCTGAATATGGAGTTGATGGGACAAGTCCCTAACTAACTCCATTTACTGAATGCTGAACTACTGAAATATAACATCATCCTCAAACTATGAGGACTCACTACTATATCTGCTGCTGATAATCTGGACTGCTAAGTGCGGCCAGGAGCCTGTGCGTTTAAACCTATGATATAAAACATCATAGCACAAAATAAAAGTATGCGTCAGTACTTTGAATATATTGGTTTGCTAAGTGAGGTAGCTAATATGCATGGGTTCATATGCATAGACAATAACTAGCTAAGTAGCATGGATGTAACTGAATAAGAGTACATGCATAAATACATAAACTATAACTGAGATCATGTTAACACTGGATACTGAGTTATAAATTCTGATTAACTGATATCTGAGTTTACTGATACTGTTGTACTAATAATTAAGTGACTTTTTCTGACAGTACTAATTGTGTAGAATAGAATAGAGTTCTATATTGAGCTGGGTGACTATGTCTGACAGTCCTGAATCTGTAGAACTGAACTAAGTTCTATGTTGAGACTAAAACTAAAACTGTGGGAGGTAATCATCTAACCGACATATCCTAAATCTGAGCTGATAGGGGTCCAACCTTTGACTCTAATTGGAAGGGTGCTAATACCGTGCCACGAGTACTAACACTGGAAAAGTAGGATGCCAAGCCTAACTGACAGGTGACACATGGGTGAGTCAAGCCTAATCTAACGGTGACCCTTGGGAAGTAGTCAAGCCTAGTCTGATGGGTGACTCCTCATCTTGTGCTGGCTGCGCACTTCTGGAGTATAGGGACTGCTACTAATTAAGTGCTAAATCCTACTCCCAACTGAATAGACACTGATTTGATTTCTAAACTGTACTAGGTTAGACTAAACTAATACTGATCGTGTTGGCTAACTGGAATGAATTGAGTTTACTGAGTCCCACTGACAGACAAAATGCTACTGAGTTCTGAACTATATACTGAATTAAAACTGGACTGATTATTGAGTACTACTATTCGTGATGTTACGAAGACTGTTTTGTAACTACTGTAACTCTAGTAAGCATCTAAATATTTGGGTATTGAATAACCCCAGGTCTCGATTGCATGAAAATTAATGCATAGCATAAACTTGAAAAACATCATAATGTTCACTTTCTCACAAATCGTTCATAGAGTCATTCTATCAAACACTTGTAAGATATAAGCTTGCACATATGCTAGTATGCTATGATTTTCACATTTAATTCACATGAGAAATTTATCAAGCACTTGGGGAACATAATCTATGCACATGATACTAAACAACATATAGGCATCATAATTTCAATCCACAATTCAAAAATCAAGGGCTTTTAACATGAATTCACATGAAACTACACACATGATAAATAATTTCACATGAAACTTGGAATAAACCATGGATTAGAACACAATTAACATCATAATCATGAACACACTCAAATCCCACATGAAATTCATGAAATCAATTAACTTGTAGTTTAAAAGAGCTTCTTGAACTCCAAGGGTGGAAGGAAACCCTTGGATGAACACTTCATATTTCTTGGTAATTTGATTCATGAAGGTTGATGGTGAATTTCTTAAAGCTTGAATTGAAATTTGATCTCCTAGGGTTTTTTTCTTGTGTAATTTGAGAGAAATAATGAATATTTTTTCCCTAAGAGTGATTAATTTCATGTTTTTGGGGTTAAATAGGGGTGAAAAATGGCCCAAATACCCTCATGGAAATGGATTTTTAATGACTGAAAATGGATCCAGTGACGCATAGCCTGATGCGCCGCATTAATGGGGTTGACGCGATGGCCGAAGAACCACGTCGAGTCTACATCGGCTCATTGGAAATTGACACTGGGAGATGGGAAAAATATTTATCAATGTTATAGGCAACATGGCGTGTCGAGATTGCATTGATCCACTGGTTTGGACTTCCAATCGTGATTGAAACGATGTTCAAAAAATTTAAAACTTGTTCGAGAACACCTACTGACATACCTAATCATGAATCAACCAAAAAAGCTATATTTTAAGGTATTTAGGGTTGGAAAATATGACCACCGACTTATAAGGCTAAAAAAAATTAATTCTGAGTGTAAATACTTAGTTGAAATTTCTAAGTATCGGACCCCTTATCAAGCTCCAAGGGCTGAGTTAAGCTTAGAATTTTGCGAGGTCTTACAGTTTCTTTTTGGATTAGCAATTGTATTTTCAAACTTTGAGTTGTATGTAAATTTTTCTTGTATTATGACACCAAATTTTTGGATGGTTTATGGTATTATTGTGATTTAGACTTCCACTATCTTTATGACTGTATGATTTGAATTTATTCTAGAAGTCTAGGCTTGGGATTTATGTTGTGGTTTTTATTTACATATTAGTTTGGGTGATTGGCTTACTTGTCAAGGCTTTGTCGTGATAAGTGCCATTATGACCTGCATTTTTAGGTCGGGACTCACATGTAACATACTGATGTGTCACGAGTAGTTACAGTCATTTATAAACATAGAATGTCTTGACAATTTCTAATGGTGTTGATGTAGATGAACTTTCAATTCTATAGACAAAAGTTGACATATCAGGTCAAATTTAGTAAAAAATATTTTTTTTAACTTTTTAGAAATTTAAAATATTTTTTAACTGTGTTTTACAATGAATAAATCTTTCACATATTTTGACATTTAAATTGAAAAATTATCATTTTTAGGTTATTTTTTGTGTAAATGGCCTTTATTGACCATCTATATTTGAACATCAAATTTACACATTAAATATAGATTCTCCACGGTTCATGCAATTTTCACCATTTTAATCTTAAAAATACTTATAAACCCTATTTATTGAATTTGCCGTCCAACACACACCATTGTGATAACAAAATCCTTTAAATTACACAAAAAATTTAGGTCCATGTGTAAATTTTTAAGTTGAAATTACTGTCACAACCTTAGTCGAGGCCCTAGACTTAACAGGCACTCAAAATTATTACTAATATGAGAAAATCGCTTGGCTTACATCATGAACATCCCACTAAAAGTTCCAAGAAAACATTTAGAACAGTTATCTATATATAACAAGAGAAGTTCATCTCATAAAAGTAATGTTTTTAAAACGTCAATATGAAATTTAAAGATATCAGAAGTTAAACTAAAAACATCTGAAATGACGTTAACATCTATCTATGAAACCTCTATCATGATCCAATAATTGTACTGGGACAAGGCCCCAACTATACTATAAAATTGATACATCAAGTCCTACTACTGAATAGAATCACGAACATATGCCTAGAAACCTATATCATAAAATGATATATCGCCCAAGACTGTCAATACATGAATGTATTGGTATGTAAAATAGGGGAGGAGAAACATATCATAAAATATATACATGAAACTCAAAAAATACTAAATATGAGAAGTGATGTACTCTTTCGTACATGAAAGTGTATGACCACATGGTCATACAAGTAATAAAGGACGTAACGTCAGATATCATACCCATAGGGATTTGATGAATTGAAGTTCAAATTTGAATTATTATTTAAAATATTCAGTAAAGGATAAGTAATTAAGAGTGTTTGAGTTCTAATATATACAACTAACAAATTTTAAATAAGACGGAAAATTTGTATGTTGTGATTCAATTGAATAAAAAGATCCAGGATTGCGGTATTTTAATAATTATGTTGAGCTAACAAATCATACGCCTAATTTGATTTCTGAAGTTATTACTTGTAGGTTAATTTTAGCTATATTGAGAATTTTTCCAACAACTTTAAGCCTACTCAACTAATCCTAATGCCTATATTTTTATGATCGTTAGTCAATAGTGAAGTGGATGAAGATATCGTATGTATCAACGAAGGTAGTTCACATTGTATATTTCTATTTTCAGTGACAAATTAATTTTCTTTCCCTATAAGGTTCATGAACTATCTCTGTGTCCTCTTTTTATACTTGTCGTTTCCTTTTTCAAATCTAACAAATAAGCCCTAGATAGTTGTCACGACCCAAGAAACCCATAGTCGTAACATAATGCTCGAAATCACAAGAGACCCCAAGCTAACCGATGGACTGTCTTAGCATTAAGAATACTGAAATAACTAAAAAACACTGATGCAAAAACTAACAATCTTAATCATAAGTATGGCACCAAATGACAATATCTAAATAAAATCCATAAAGCTGAAAACCTAATCTCTTTGATTGTCTGAATGCCTCTAAATAAGATGAGTTATTGGAAAAAGCCCCCAACTAATTCTAACTATTTGAAGCTAAAATAATACTGAAAAAAATACTAATAATTGGTCCTCGAATAATGAGAACTCACCAAAACACTACTGCTGAAATGATACTGAATCATACTATTCTCGAGCGAAATACTGAACATTTAAACCTATATTATAAGTCAATATAGCACAAAAAAAGTATACAATCAGTACATTCAATGTACTAAGCATATGAGATATAAATTATCTAAGATAATCTGAATATACTGAATGTAACATGGTAAATTGGAAATTAAACTAAAGAATGTAAATTGATGCAATGATCAAGTAACAAACATATAACTGTATAATTTAGTGAGTAAATTGATCACAAGGTCATGTAATGTCTAGGTCTAAACTGTGGATTATGGGAGATGCCTTTAACCAACGTAGCCTAATCTGAGCTAACTGGGGGTTCAACCTGTAACCCCAGCTAGAAGGGTGATCAGTACCTTTCCAATTGTATGAATAATGTGGATCCATTAAATTGATGTTCAAAAGGACTAATGTGTCAAGACTGATCTGATAGGTGATCCTTTAGAACCTACAACTGCGTCGTAGTTCTGGAACTTAGGAATTTCTACTAAAGGTATTAGCTAATTTATGGGTGAGCCTTCATCCCCACGTCTGCTCAATTTTAAGTACTACTCTCAAATGAATACCAACTTATAACTGTATAGTTCATTTAGAACAATTAATTAACAAGCTCATAATGCTATTATTTGTGGCCGAGGAAGTAGACACTTTCTCTAAAAAGCATTATACATCATGTAAACATGTAGGACTGAGTATTCATTAACATATGCATTAAATCCTAGGTCATCTAGTGTTCGTATTTCACTATCTATGTATAATACAACTACAAATGGTAATTCAATAATTTGAGTGTAATAAAAATTTCATAACCCAAGTCCAAAACCAGTAATTTATCAATATGATGAGAGTTCATGGTCATGAATATGTAAAAGGGTTGAATTTTATGGGAAAACATATATTCATGGTTTAGTCAAAAAAGAAACTAAAAGATAAAAAATTCACACTTTTCACAAAATTCTAATCTTGAAGGGTAAATTAATTTGATATTTTGAAATAATTTATGGACTCAATGGGTGAAAGGAAACCCAGTGATAAAATCCCACATATCTAGGAATGTAAACCTTGGTGAATTCTTTGAACTTGGAGCTTAAACTTGAAGAACCCTAATTTGTCTTGAAGGAAGAAGAATCAACTCTTTTTCTCAATTCGATGCTAGATGTTGGCTGAATTTTCGGAAATGAAGGACTAAGGATAATATTAGACTTAATAACCTTCCTTGGAATTGCTTAAACAACATAGTTTATGGGTTTAATTAGTGGAAAAAGATAGGCATGTCCTTTATAAAATGTTACTAAAAAATTTCAAAATATGACTTACGAACCATCCCACAATCCTGGACCCACCTAAAATCAAGATTATGCTTGTGGGTTGGTGATGGTATTATATTTCATAAAAGGAGCAATCGTAAGACTTGTGGGGCCCTTCTACAATAGTATCTTGGTCCGTAGTTGGAAATCCAAGCTGAATCAAGTTTAAAAACCAAGACCGAACCCAATATCGTAGTTTCTAACAAAAATCATGAGATCCTCTTGTGCTTGGGAGGTATAATTTTCAGTTGCAGGTATTTTGGGTTGTTTATTATAATGAAAGAATGGTACAATCGTACAATGTACCCATGATATTACCATGGTTCGTGGGATGTCACTACTGGACAGTGCTTTACTAAAATAGCTATAATTTTTAGCTACAAAATTGAATTAACAAATTATTAAATATGTTGAGAAGAAAACTCAAAGACCTTTCATTTGGTAGGTCTTGATCTCTAAAACACTTAAGAATCTAGGAGTTATGCTCATTTTTAGTTAACTATAGAAAAAATCTTCATAATAAAATAATCGTTAAGGAAGGTTTCAAATTTTCTATAAGCTAAGAGTTACTTCCAGTTTTAATACATGTCTAAATTACTTTTCATACTACCAACAACATGAAGTTAGGTTTTACATGTACTTGAAGGATGGTTCTAATCTTAGCTTGGGTATTCTAAGGTGTTACAATAGTATTTGTAAGGTGATCAAGCAAATGAATAATTGAAATCAAGAAGAAATAAATAACTAAATATAAGAAAATCAAAATAAATAATATGATACTCAAGCCTCAACTTTCATGGTCAACCACAATCCTAGAAATTAAGATGTTTGGCTACTCATGAATCTCTTTTTGAAAGAAGAAATTTCATGAATTTACAAAGTAGAAATAAAAAATAAATAAAGAAAATAAAATTAGACCTTGTTCTTAAGCTTTTCACTAACCGTTGGCTTTCTCAAATCTGTTGTATCACATTTAAAATATAAGAAGGGTATTTATAGAATTTATAAACCCTTAAAACTTCAAAATCCAATCAAAATTGGGTTAGTAAAAGTCCTAGCTCGTGCTATTGCACAAAAGCAGAGCAGTGATGTGAAGAACAAAAAGAATTTCAGCATGCTTGTGTTCCTGGCACCATTCCTTCATTGGATAGTGGCTCAAGTCATTATGTCAGTACTCCAAATCCATGCCACTGCTTTCTTTGCAACAGTGGCACAAGGTTTCCATTGCTCGGTCCTTTTTTCTTGTCTTACAATGCTATATTGATCCTCCCTTGATCCTTTTTAGTTCCTTGGTGATTTTTTCTTCTTTCTTGAGATCAAAGTACCTCAAGATTTTGCTATATATACAAGACATGAACTAAAAGCATAAATCACATTATTTTAGCTCAAGGTGATATTAAAAATAAGAATCAAATGATCATGAAATCACATGATTTTTTACCTAACATTGAGGATATAAAACATTAACTGAAAAGGGAGAACTAATTAAAATTATTTACTTTACTTTTGAACTAGATATTTTATCCAACATCGTAGACATAATATACCACGAGCTATGTGGGTTCAATCAATATCAAAATGGCTGAGCCCCAATTTAGGTTTAATGCATGGATCAGGATCTAGTTGTGTAACATCATCTAAGCATGCATAAATTCTTATCTTATCTAAGGTTATTCATCCAAATGTCGGCAAAACATGATTTTAGGTAGTGAGCCAATTCAAGTCTACTCCCTCTCAATTAACCACCTAATTCTCCTTAAGTCCGGAGTTTATCCATGTTAATCTCATCGACTATCCTCCAAACAAAGGTTTATCTTTATCTTATTAACCATCCATTTAAACATAAAAGAGTTCATAAACTATTGATATCTTCGTACCAAGACTTGCATGTCTAATTGTTCATCCTTTAAACATTATCATGGAGGTTTTTGATAGTTCTTACATCATTATTAGAAATTATCTACTTCATAAAGGTTATTGAAGTTCATTTAGAACACTTGGTGAATTCTTAATAGTTATGTAAAGGTAACATGACCAAATCATCAAAGAAAGTTATTTTCAAAGTCATGTTCACCTTAAAGGTATTGTTAATTATGCAACACAAAAAGGGAATCTATATGAAGTATAACTTAAAATAACCATCATTATTCTCAACTCCCCCCAAAAAAATTTAAGGGACTAATGAATCAACCCAAAACACAAGCCAATTAAACAATTAATGAGTTTTTTTTAGGAGGAACATGCATAAATCTAAACTTTTCAGTATTTTCAAAGAACACGACTTTCAATCCTTAAATAATTATTTAGAACATACAGGTATAACAAACCATGATTATAAAACTAATTGACTTAGGATAGTTCTATATACCTTAAAGAAGAAGTTAGGGAAAAATCATGGAATTGACAACCCCAGCTTTAGCTTTTTCTTCGTACTTGGAAAAACGAGTTTGAGAGAAGTATGGGAGAAAAGTGATGATAACTGACTAATGAATGGTTAGGGGACTTAGGATTTATCCAAAAGGGTTTCTTAATAAATATGGAATTACTTAAACACCCTTAAGTTGTATCTGTTAAAAGTGTAGGAATTTTATTTCACGAATAGTTACATAGGCTGTGGATTGGGTCCATGGTCTATGCGATGGTAAATATATCTCTGGGGAATTTTACTAGATTTCTAAATCCAATTCACTAATGAGTTTGAAAGTTCTTGATAAGGTTCACGGTCTGTCCTATAAAATAATTATTTTAAATAAAATTGTAAACTTTCAAGAAGGATCCATAGTTTGATTCATAGTTTATGATCCAGTTTCATAGACCGTCTGTTAGCGGTCCTTTTTAGAAGAATTTGTCAATTCTCAGTTCTTCTCCCATGATAGAAGCCACGAATCATGGATTGAATTGTGGATCGTGGTTTAGTTGTGATAACTTAGGAACTTACGATTTTTAGGACCAGCTTTCACGATTAGACTCACGAACTGTGACTTAAAACATAGATTGTGGTTCTATTTGTGGAATCTTATAAATTCAAGACTCAGATTTTGGGGTGTTATAGTTACTTATAAGGAAATATATTGATTATGAAAAACATTCAAAATTATTTGTGTTTTCACGCCCCCAAAAATCGAAGCTATATACTACCAAATCTGATCTCCATCTTTGAAATACAAGAACTAGTTCAAATTTGAGCACAACCCAACAATAAATAAGGTAGGAAATGCAGTTTGAAGCTGACTTCCCAAACAAATATTTTCTCGAGTAAAAAAATATAATTTTCTCTCTCTCTCAAATCTTCAAAAATAGTTGCACTCTTAATTTTTTTCTCTTGTCTTCTTTCAGACCAACAATAGATCATATTTATATGTGTTGAAATTAGTGGGCTATAGGAAAAGTCGTGCTAGGTGTAAAAGATACCTTTTAATCCATATGGAAAGGAAAAGTATAAAAACCCCCAACAATAATACTCTTGATCTGGCCCTATTCCGACAAAATAGAGTTGCTCAGATAGTAAACGTCCCTCACTTTTGATCTGAAGATCGTGAGTTCGATCACCAATATAGCAAAAAGAAATGGCCAACCCCGTTCAAGGGTAGGTCTATGGAAATGTATGATACAACAAAGGTTTTTCTTTATTTTTATTTTTCACTTCCTTAGAGCATTCAAAGAATGTGTCTAAATAGTTCAAGCCATAAATAATAGGTTTAAGATGAATCTACAGAACCTATGATTTAAATTCAAATTTGAGTAGTAGATCATAAGTACTAGAAATCAACAGTACTAAAATATTTTAATCAGAACCATTTTGAATGCTTCAAGTTTAGGAACAAGCAGTAACTTGAACGTTGAGTTGTAGAAACCAACGAAAACCACAATGTGCAAATTACTATTATTATTGTGAGAAACAAAGGAGAAAAAAATATTATTAAATTGTGTGTTTGCATAATTAAATCGAGACCTTATTTATAGACACTATAGTACAATCCTTTTCCAAGGAGGATTTTTATACACTATTCCTATTTCTACTTATATTCTAACACTCACCCTTAAGCTGGTGCATATAAATCATATGTACCTAGCTTGTTACAAATGTAATTAATACGGGGACTGGTGAGGGACTTGGTGAAGATATCTGAAAGTTGTCTTTTGTCTCACAAAGTGACAATTAATCTCTCTGTGTTTAGTCCTCTCATGAAACACAGGATTTGATGCGATATGAAGGGTTGCTTGATTATCACACACAAGTTCCATCGTACCGATTTCTCTAAATTTTAGGTCTCTCAGCAAGTGTTTAATACAAACTAGCTCACAAGTTGCGACAACCATTACTCGATATTCTGCTTCTGTACTAGATCGAGCAACCATACTCTGTTTGTTACTCTTCTAAGACACCAAATTACCTCCTACTAGAATACAATATCCGGAGGTAGAATGTCTATCAGAGGGTGATCCTGCCCAATCATCATCTATGTATACAGTGATATGCTTATGATCTCGATATTCAAAGAGTAGTCCTTTACCTGGAGCTAACTTTATATATCACAGAATACAAAGGATATGGTAGGTCTAGTCACAGTGAGATAATTCAACTTTCCAACTAACTGCCTATACCTTTCAGGATCACTGAGTGGCTCCCCCTGTCCTGACAGAAGTTTAGCATTTGGATCCATAGAAGATTTAAAAGGTCTACATCCCATCATTTATGTCTCCTCAAGAATGTCTAAGGCATACTTTCATCGAGAAATAACAATACATGAACTAGTCTGAGCAACCTCAGTACCTATAAAATATTTTAGTCTGCCAAGATTTTTAGTCTGGAAATACTGAAAGAGATATTGCATCAATTTAGTGATAACATTTTCATCATTGCTGGTGATAATGATATCATCAACATAAACCACCAAAGAAATGCACAGATTTGGTTAAGAATGTTGATAAAACACTGAGTGATCAGCTCCACTATGGATCATACCAAATTGCTAAATTATTGTGATAGACTTTCCAAATTAAGCTTGAGAGGACTGTTTCAAACTAGAAAGTGACTTGTGCAATCGACATACAAGGATACTAGACTCCCCCTGAGCAAAAAAACCAGGTGGTTGCTTTATATTGACTTTTTCATTAAGATCACCATGCAGAAAAGTATTCTTAATATCCAACTAATAAAGAAGCAAATGATGAATGACAACAATGGATAGGAAAAGACGGTCAGATGCTATTTTAGACACTAGAGAGAAACTGTCACTGTAATCAAGCCCAAATATTTGTGTGCATCTTTTGGCCATAAGGCGAGCCTTAAGCCGATCAACCTGACCATCTGGACCAACTTTGACTGCATAAAACCAATGACAACCAATAGTAGATTTACCTGCAGGAAAGGAAACAAGCTCTCAAGTACCACTCGAATGCAAAGCATACATCTCTTCTATCATTGCCTACTTCCATCCTGAATGAGAAAGTGTTTCACCTATAGTCTTAGGGATGGAAACTGTAAGACCTCGTAAGATACTAACTCAATTCAGCTCACTATTGCTTATTACAGGGGTCTAAGACTTAGAAAAAATTTCACTATGTGTGAAGACTTAGTCATTTTAAAGCCACTTAAACTTTGATAATTTTAAGTCTGACCTTTTCGACCTTAGAATATTGATTTTTAAGTTGATTGATGATTGGGGTGGTCTATAGCATATCTCGAGTAAGTTTTGTGTTTTTTGGATGAGTTTTGAGGCCTATTTAGATGTTCAAAATAGCGATGCAACGCGATATAGCTGCGGCACGTTGCATATCGTATTAGTTGGGAGTAATGCGCCGCGTCACATATCATGTCGGTAGAGTAATGCGATACGTTACTTATCTCATCGGTAGTTCAATTTAGTTTAATGAATTTTGGGTCCATGAGGGTATTTGAGTCTTTTTCCTTTACCTAATTGACTCATAACACAAGATTAAGGGCCCAAAAAGATACAATTGTCCATTTAATTCACAAACTCTGTCAAAAGAAATCATCCTCTCTTAAGAACAAACCCTAACCTCCTCTCAAGAACACCAAAACTCCATTCCATTCTCTTCAAAATAAGCAAGGATCAAAGTTCCCTAATGTAAAAAATTCAAGAAAGCTTCAAGATCATCCCCAAGGCTTACAATTCTAGCTTTATTCCATCAAATCAATCCTATTAAGGTATGTGGGGTTATGAAAAAGGATACTCTTTCATCCTTGTGCCTAAAACTTGTTTTAAAGTTAAGATTTACATGATTTGCAATTAGGGTTTATACTCAATTTATCTTTTTTGAGTTTATGGATTTATAAAGTGATTTAAGTTTTGAAGTGTATATTCATTCTCATCTATTTATGCTTTGACTTGAATATTTATATTATGAATGGAGTTTCATTATCTTGACTTGATATTGTTGAAAGATTTTAAGATGATTGTTGAGAATGAAGTTTTGTTAAGAAATTCTAAAATTTTAAGTACATGGGTTTTAAGCCCTAAGTTTGCGTATTAAGACTTCAAGAAGATTATTTTTTTAAGTATTCTTTGATAAGTTTATTTCATGATTTAAAGCAATAATTGATCTTTTGATCCTCATTTAAGACATGGAATCCACATTTATTCACTTTGATTATTGTTTAAAGCAAAGAGAAGCATAAGTTTCATTATAAACCCTTATGCTATTTTAAGGTGGATTTCCTAAAGAGAGAGAATATAAGTAATATGGGAATAGTATTTAGCATCGAGTTGGGTATGAGGCCAAGTTCACATGCCCCAGAACTATGTACCACTGTAGGTTCAAGTCCCAATATGGGTTAAGGTCCTATTCTAATAGCAAGGGTAGGAAACTTTCCCCAGCGTGAGCTCTCCCCTCCATGGGTAAGAAGCTGGAATCCATGATAGCTCACATGATGTATGTCGGTTAGAAGAAACTCCATAAGAATAAGATAAAAGTAAAGCTTTTAGAAACTAAGTGTTATGGATCATATAGTTTATCCTTATGCTTCGTTACTCATGTTTATAATTTTACAACTTTTGTTTATTCAAGCTCAAGGTGAGTCATTTACACTTAGCATGCATTCTTTACAAGTTTATATGAACATTGAGTTGTAGTTTTACTTATGAATTCACCCACACATCCTCAGTACATTCTAGAAGTACTGATCCACATATACGTCTATGTGCTACATTGTCTTATAATGTAGGTTCTGGTGCTCAGTTCTAGAAGCGTGATTAATTTTAAGCATCTCCACCTATATCCTAACTCTTGGTGAGTTCTCATAGTTTGGGGACCCATTCTATCAAATTTGTTATTGTTGAAGTACTCTAGTTATTTGATTTCAGTTTGAGATGGGTCAGCTGGGGCTTGTCCCAATGGATCTCTAGTTAGAAGTAGAGGCTTGTCCGACTATTTTCTATTTTAGATTTAAAGTATTGGTTTTAATATTTTAAAGTTAAGACTTTCAGTAAGATATTAATTTAGTTTCTGTTAAGTCATTAGTTCAGTTATTTCGAGATTTCATATGCCAAGTTTATATTTATTATAAGTTCTAAAGTCGTTAGAAGACTTAAAGGGGTTAGCTTGGGACTACTTGTAGTGTTGAGAATTGTGTGATGTCTAGGGTATATTCTTGAGGCATTACAAACTTGGTATCGAACCTAAGGTTTAAAGAGTCCTAGGGAGTTAGACAACCACATTTCGTAGAGTCTTGATCATGGGTGTGAAGCATGCCACATTTATGAGAAAGAGGCTACGGAACGAGATAGGAATCATCCTTTTCTTTCATGATCTATCTTGCTTACAGTTGTCTTTATTTGCTTTAACTCATGATTTTACATGACATAATATGTTTACTTATCGAGACAATACAAGCAGAAATAGTGACCAACCACCTGTACAAGCTAATCCTTTAAATAAAACTATGTCCCATATTGAATTTTGGGCTGCTTTTTAGGCATTGGCCCAAGCTGTGACTGCCAATGTTTCGGGGAAAAATTAGGATGCAGTCCCACTTTAGCAGAATGGTGATTTAGCTGTAGCCAGAATTTGTGACTTCATGAGAATGAATCTGCCTGAGTTCTTTGGGTTAAAGATTGACGAGGATCCATAACTCTTTATTGATGAGGTGAGAAAGATCACTCAAATTATGAATGTTACAGAGGAGGAGAGTGTAGAATTGACATTCTATAGGATGAAAGATATTGCTTATGATTGGGTTGTTATGCGGATTGGGGGTAGAGGTGAGGATGCAGCTTTATGAGTTGGCAGGTATTTCAGGATACATTTCAGGACAGGTTCTTTTTGCGTGAGATGAGAGAAATTAGGGTTGAGAAGTTCATGAACCTGAGACAGGGCTTGATGATAGTGAAAGAGCACTGTCTTAAATTCACCTAGTTGTCTAAATATGCTTCTAAATTGGTAGCGACCCTAGATCTACTATGAGTAAGTTTGTTATGGGAGTGTCTGATTCGGTAGTCAAGGAGTGTAGGACTTTCATGCTTATTAGGCACATGGATATTGCTAGGTTGATGACTCATGCTCAAAAGATTAAGGCAGGAAAAATAAAGGAAAGAGAAAAGAGAAATAAGAAGGCCGGAACTAGGCAGTTTGAGTTTGGTCAACCAAGGTCGGGAGGGGAAAATCATTTGCAATTTTAGGGTCACTCATCTGTGCCAGTGCCATCTTCAGCCAGTGCCCCTGTACCCAGAACCAAGTAGAAGCAGTGGGGCAGGACTTCAGTCTCTAGGTCTTAGAGTAGTGTGGGTGGAAAGCCCAGTTATCAGACATGTACAAAGTATGGTAGAAACTATCCTGGTGAGTGTTTGATGGGAAAATGAGGTTGTTATGGATGTAGAAAGTTAGGTCACAGAGTCAAAGAGTCTCTGTATGCCAAGCAAGGAGGAATATATTTTTGTCCCCAAACTCAGGCTACTAGTTACTTCCTATATTCTTTGTTCTATCTCATTGATTCTCCTTTCAGATTCACTTTAAGAATATAAATTTATTTTAATGGTAGCTAAACATTAAACTAGTAGGCACAAGAATATAAGAACAACTATGATGATAAACAAATAAATCAAATCATTAAATTTTTAAAAAAATCATATAATCTCCCATAATCCTAGAACGACAAGTTTAACTCCACATAGACATAGATGAACTACAACAAATCATCCAAATAAAAAGATAAAAATAATTAATAAAGGAGAAGAAAAGATGAAACCAATTTTCTCTGACCTCCACGGTGGCTTCTAGCTCTTTCTAGGTAAAAAATTATGTAAAAACTAATTTTATGAAATATTTATAGGCGTAGAAAAAAATCTCAAAGAAAATAACCGAGTCTGAAAAGCTATGGAGGCATTTTGCTGTTTTTGCAGGTATAGATATAACAAACATGGATCTGCATCAAATTATTTATACACGGTGGACAATGAAGGTTTCAACAAAATTTAATGCAACTTGTAGAGCTATGCCGACAATTATTATGTAGACTCTAAAAGAAGAAATGGAATCAAACATAGAGGAACAATAGAATTTAAAGAGCTGATGTGGTAAGTGCAGGATTTGATAAGGAAATTGATTAAGTGTATGTACCCATGAATGAGAATTGAAAAGGAGGTATGGCCAGATTTAGTTACTATGTTGACAAGGTATAAATCAAGGCTACACTATCATAGTGTCACTTGGAATTTACCAGAAAGAAACATATTCAAGTGTAATACAGATGGATCTTGAAGAGGAAACCCAGGGTTGGGTTTTGTAGCTTTTTGCATTAGAAATGATAGAGGAGATTTGATTTATGCAAAATCTGAAACATTGGGGAAAACTACTAATGTTGAAGCAGAGACAATGACTATTCAGCAAATGGTGTCAGTGTGTCAGGAGCTTAATAATTTAGGGTCTAGATTGAGACTGAATCTCTTTCTTTAATAAAATGATTAATAGACAGTGGAGAGTACCATGGAATCTCATAGATGTAATTGAAGAGATAAGAGTCAAAATGAGTGCTATGCAGGGGAGTATTAAACATATTTCTAGGGAAAGAAGTCAAGTTGCGGATGCCCAAGCTAATGAGATACTTGAGGTACAACAGACTAAGGTATTTCTTCAATTCAATGAGTTTCTAGCTCACATAAGAAGACTTATCGATATGGATAAATGACAAATTCCTAGTCTAAGGATTAGGACAAGGAAAATAGTCATACAATAACAAGTCAAGCAGCATATAAACATGAAGAACAATGTTATAATAATTAAAGATTAGCACAAAAGGTCCCAATAGTTACAATCCCAAGGGGGTGCTAAAGGATAACAAAAATAAATATACAGTTTTTTGTCAAGAAGAGGATAAGAAATTTGTGCTACATTGAGATAGTAACTCTAGCTACAAAAAATACTTCACCAAAATAGGGGTAGAGGGAGTTTTCCACTACAAAATAGTCAGAGATGGAATCTACAATAAAGAGAGATCATGTTTATGTATGGAGCTACTGTTAGTGATTATCGAAGGAGGGTAAGTGGAGATAACTTACATATGGGAACAAATCAGAGATGCAGCACCTTCAGTCACTGGTTCTGTGGGGCTAAAATCTCCGACCACCTAAAATATAGAGAAGATTAGATAAAAGGAAGAACAAGATGAAGATTGGAGATGATAATATCTTACCAGAGAAAAAGATGATAGATAGAGTTTTTTCCATAGCTAGACAAGCATGGAGTTTGCGAGAAACCCACAGGAGGAAGAAGATGAAGAGGCGGCTCCAGCAAGGAGGAAACACCGGTTAGATGTTGCGGAGCTTAATAAAGAAGCGTGTTGAGTACTCTTGTCCAAATGAAGGTTAGTTATTTAGTATAGGAGACTTTTCACCTTCCTTTTGTTGGAACGGGTCAATTCATGGACATTGGGTCATTTTTATAAAAATTGAGCCTTTTATTTTGTTAAAATATGAATAAAACGGACCAGCCAAAGGACCATAAATTTAAATAAAAAAAAGTCCAAAATGGACTAGAAAAAATAAAAGTGAATTGTTGTAGCTAGTTGTATGTTGCGCCACTAACGCGGAAGGCTACTGGAATTGTCGCTTTTTTCTTTCTAATTCAAGGGTCATATTTCATTAAAATATTAAGTTTATTTCATTATTATGTCTGCTTGATTTTCTTCTATAGTCTTCCGTCTTTGATTTTCTTAAGTCAAAAAGAAATTAAATAAAATAATAATAAAAGAAAATTCTATACATACTTCCCCCTAAATAAATATCAATAAATAAACCTCACAAGAGAAGAGAAGATTCTTACATAATCAATGGATGAATCGATCTAGGATTATAATTTTGCCAATAATCATGATTAGTATCAATTTTCATCAACTCTTTTAATTATCTAGATGTTGATTTATGGGATTGATTATATGATCATGACCTTCTGAGCCTCTAATCATCTATTTGAATTGACCTCACAACTATATTGTTGAGTGGGGATGTGATAATCCAATTCGAATGTATTTATATATCTTTCCGTTTTGTAATCAAGTAAGGGGATCTAGGTATATTCCTATCCTAGCAATAAATCAATTCTTTATTTTAATAAAGTAAAGTGCTTACTCCTTATATTCTTCGTTTTATCTCATTGATTCTCCTTTTGGGTTCACAATAAGAATATAAATTTATTTAATGGTAGCTAAGCATTAAAATAGTAAGCACAAGAATATAAGAACAACTATAATGTTAATCAAATCAATAAATTTCTAAACAATCATGTAATTAGCTCCCATAATTCTAGAACGAAAAGTTTCACGAACATGGAGGAATTACAACAAATCATCCAAAAAAAGTAAAAATAATTAATAAAGAAAAAGTAAAGATGAAATCAATTTTCTCCAGCTTCTAAGATGGCTTCTAGTTCTTTTTAGGTCAAAAGTTATGTAAAAATTGATTTTATGAAATATTTATAGGTGTAGAAATATTTCCAAGTAAAATAAATGAGTCTAAAATGAAATATAAAAAATAAAAACAGACGGTTGTAGCTAGCTACGTGTCACGGCACTAATACGGAAGGCTACTAGAATTGTTGCTTTTTCCATTCTAATTGAAGGGTCATATTTCATTAAAATATTAAGTTTATTCCATTAAGATGTTTGCTTGATTTTCTTCTATAATCTTCCGTCTTTAATTCGATTTAGTTTCAAGTCTTTTTATCTTCATGTCATTTAATCCTACATATTAAAATATAATACTAGGCATAATCCATAAAATTAGTGCACAAAAAGGATAAATAAAAAATACTAAATATGAAATAAGTAATGACTAAAAATATATAATTTTGGCCTAACATCAAGACTATGCCATGAGTTTCACGTGGTTTAGATACTTTGAAAAAAAGTCCAAGTTTACTCATTTGCTTTTAATTATGACAAAAGATTACCATATTTTATAGGGCAAACAACATAAAATCCCAATAGTTTGGAGTTTAATTGCAAAAATCTCGATATTTTGCATAATTACTAAAACTCCCAATTTGAATTTGTCAAGATACATATTTCGCTTTAGATACATTCAACGAAGATATATTTTTTCTTTTGTAAAGATAGATCTTTAGTTTCCGATATATTTTTTTAATTTTGGGTCTGGTGAGATACATAATACATCTAACATAGATAAATTTTTCCTTGTAAAAATAGAAAAGGGCCTAAAATGCCCTTCAACTATATGAAATGAGGTAAAAATATCCCCCATCTACCTATTGGGTCTAAAATACCCTTCCTGTCTATCTCTTGGGCCTAAAATGTTCTTTCTGTCTATCTATATTTTGTCCTTTTATTTAAGAAAAAAATTATATCATACCATAACTTATCTTTATTAAACTACATAAAATTTTTATCATTTTTATTAATATTAACCAAATAAATAGTGCACAATATCAATTTTTCGTCATACTAAATTGATCTGATAAATAAAAGAAAACAACATAAATAGTCATTTTAAAAAAATTATTACATATACATAGCCGTATTAGTTGATTGTCAGATATAACATATAAAATATTTACTTTTATAATAGATTCCAATACATAGAAAAATAATTATATATTAAATTTTCATATTTCTTATTTATTGCCTATTTTTATGGAAGCCTTTGTTCATTCATTTTTTATGTACTATATCAAATTTTGTGTTTTTCATTTTTATTGCCTGCTTTCACAATGCTTCGATAAATATATATGGTATATTTATATCATAAAAATTCATGGTATATTTATATATTATACAAATTATATTTATATCATAAAAATACATGATATATTTATATCATACAAATTATGTTACCAAAAAAATTATATTTATACCATAAACATACATGGTATATTTTAGATATAAAAAGTTTATACCAAGTAATACTGAAAATGTATATTTATATTTAATAAATATTTTTTTAATAAGGAAAGTACTTCTGACATAATGAGATACACCATGAATATTTATCCCATAAATTATATAAAAAATATAATAATAACAATTTGACTTTGACATAAATTATATTTATACAATAAAATACGTGGTATATTTGTACTTCCAACATAATGATTATTATTTCATAAATATTTATCCATAAAAAATTATAGTTAACCCATTATATTAGAATTAAAAATACATGGTAATGAAATAATACTAGATGATTAACATACATGGAAAGAAAATGAGACATACACGAGCAAATAATGAAATACTTAGTTTATTTACAAATATATGAATTTTGAATAGAAGAGGGAAAAATTTGAAAGCAGGGATTATCTTTTCCACTTTTAATTTGAAGACTGAAATTATATCTCGTAAATTAAGGTGAACTGATTATTAGTTATAGCATTAAATTAAGAATTATAATTTTCTTTTCTGATTTTTTAAAATGGCTATATATGTAAAAAAAAAAAAAAAAACTTTTTTTTTGCATTATTGCAAAATTAGTATTATTTATGTAATTAAGTTTTAAGGATGACCTTTTCATATAATTTGTCTAAATAAAAGGGCAAAATAGACCCAATAGGTAGACGAAAAGGGCATTTTAAATCCAATAGATAGGTGAGAAAGGATATTTTAGGCCCAATAGATAGACGGAAAAGACATTTTAGGTCCAATAGGTAGACAAAGGGCATTTTGCACTATTTTACATAGTTGAAGGGCATTTTAGGCCCTATTTCATTGTAAAAATACATAATTAGCTTTCAATATATTTTGGTCGATTTTGAATCTGTCGAAATACATAAGTAGCTTCCGATATATCCAGCGAATATACATAATTAGTTGAGATTTTTGTAATTACTTTGTAAGGGTGGAGATTAGTGTAAATATGATAAATCAAGGTGTATATTTATGTTATTTTTTCTATTTTATATATAATAATCTAGTTTAAATGACTATATAAAATGACGAGTAAAAATAAGATATTTTGTATAGTAAAGTTTTTTTTTTTTTAAAAAAAAAAATCATCTTCCCATATGCACTTAAATAATTTCGTCATAAGAAATTGTAATTAGTTCATAAAACAACAATAAAAAAAAATAATCAGCCGCAAGCCTCAAGTACTGGAAGTGATGGCTCAACTATCTCTCTTTCAGTAACCTCGGATGATATAATCAGAAGACCTACATAAAAAAAAATTAGCAAAACATTTGCCTTGAATGCCATTTTGGATGATTTGATTATCTTATTAACGTTTGTTGATATTTAATTTGTGGATGATAACAAAAGAACTGCATTCCTCTCCTCTTTATAGATATATATACTTTAAAAAAAGATTTGGCTTACCAAACTTTTAAGAAAATAGTGAAACTTCACACGATGAATTATCCCATGACTTAGCTGCCAAATCTTTAATTTTGTTAATTTTTTCCCTTATACTTTGAACAATATTATATCATTTCTGTTAAATTGATGAACATGATGTCTTTTAATTTCTAGTATTCTTGTATACAGTGCAAACTTTAGGTGCAAATTACGTTTAATTTACATGTACACTATGCAATTTTTATGATTTGATTACATTACTGAATTTTGTATTTGTGGATACAGTCATAAATTATATCAAATTACGTCCATACAAAATTTGAGTTAAATCACAATATGTGATCAAATGAATACTGCAAATATATTAATTGGGTGTTGATTCTTCAAGTCTAGTTACTCCAATTTGTTAGTGAGACCCAACTATATTCTTTCATTGAAACATTTAATTCATGATACAGATAATAATGTACGCATCTCTTTTCTCTCTCATTTGATGCGAACACTTCGCAATATTTATTTTTTATGGCTAAGTACCAATAAATTTTAGAAACATACAAATCAGAAAGAAAAACTTATATACACAAGAAGGATTTGATTCAAAATAAGAAAATAAAATTAGTAAATTATAATTGTTCAAGTTTGAAAGAAAAATGTTTAATAAATTGAATTTCATTCAAAGTCTTTAGGTAGACCATATTCACCTTCCAATCCATTAAGTCCTAATTTCCCATAAATTACTTACATAGCGCTTGCGTGGCTTTCATTTTTACCCAATTAAATCTAAATCTAAATCTAAATTATTTTAATCAGCTAATGTCATGATCCATTCATGTCATGTGTGGAACCCACACTAGTCACTCGGTGGAAGAACCATCTATCTCGAACACCATCTCAAAATCAACACTTAAAGAGATAATAAAACCAATCCATCAATAAAGATATTCAATGCTAAATTAAACATAAGTACAACTAAAATGTGGAATATTGTACTTAATCAAACTGTCTCTAGGACCCAAAAGCAGTCCGTACCAAAACTATAAAAGATTCTCAAGAAAGGGATGCAGCCCCAAAACTAAATGAAAAATATAGGCCAAAAATAAAGAGATCGTCACCTAGAAGGATTCATTGTAGCCCAAAACATGCTGCTCACCCTTGAATTCAAAGTCAACATTGAAATCAAAAGTGGGGCCTCATAGAAGTCGCTGAAATATGCGTTTCGCTCATAATAGTAAGAGCAGGTGTAATATCAACACACAAGAAAATAATAGTGTACTGATAGACTTATTTGGCCCACCCAAGATGAGAATATGAACACATAACAAAATTATAGTATAACAAGTTAATTCATGATCAAAACCATCATACACTTGGCACATTATTTACCAAATAAGCAGTTTACGATTTAAAATAACAATTCAACTTATTATTACCAAGTTAAGTTCAGTCAAAACAAGTCAAGAAGTTAAACCATTATCAACCATAAAAATATATTCTCCGATACTTCTACTACTCTTAAGTAAATTAAAAGATTGATTGCGGATTTTTTTTGGGGATGGAAGAAGGAAAAGAAGAAGTACCATTGGACATCTTGGGAAACTCTTAGTTTTTCTTATGAAGAAGGTGGTATTGGTGTTAAAAACCTTAATGACATTTTCTTAGCTTTGCAGTATAAGCAATGGCGGACTTTTGCGTTCAAGAAATCTTTGTGGGGTGATTTTATAATAGCTAAGTATTGTCAAAGATCTAATCCTACTAGCAAAAAATGAGATACCGATCAATCTCTTACTTGGAATCACATGGCGATCAATAAAGCCAAAGCTGAAAATTACATTCAATGGCAATTGAAGGCGGGAAAATGTAGTTTTTGGTGGGATGATTGGCTTGGAGTAGGACCTATTGCTTTGCACAATGACTACATACCAAGGCTTAATAATTTTATGATTTCGGACTTTCTTGTTGATGGTATATAGAATGAAGAAAAGGTTAGACAACATGCACCTCATTCTCTTGTTCATAAAATTCTCAATACGAAGTTCACATATCAAGAAGGTGCAGCTGATCGAACCATTTGAAAGTTGAATTCTAGTGATATTTTCTCTTGTTCTTCGTCGTAGAATTTGGTAAGTAGGAAAAAAGCACCAGCTAATTGGATTCTTTCATTTAGCATAAAAATATTCCTTTCAAGACATTTTTTCTTTTGTGATAAGGTCTAAGGTGTAAGCTACCAAGTAATGACAAATTATTACTTTTCAACATAAACCGATAGCTTGTTCTTGTTGCTATAGGCCGGGTCTTGATACGGTGAAGCATATTTTTACCATCTATAATTTTGCTACACATATTTGGAGGTATTTTTCAAATTTTTAGGGCATTCAACATCATAATACTCCTTTGAGAAATTTGTTGATAAGGTGGTGGATTACTAAATATAATAGTGGGATTCACAAACTCATTCTTCAAGAAACTTCTATTTTTGTTTGTTGGAATATTTGGAAAAATAAGTTTTCTCGCAAATATGGGGGAAAGAAATCAAGTGCAACAAGGGTTATTTTCTCCATTTATTAAGCAACTTCATATATTGTTTACTACTATTTATCCATATATTTCTTGGCCGAATGGTTGGAGGGACCTTGTTATTCTTATCAAAAATTGCTAGCATGAGATGAAAGTTACTCAAGTTTGTTTAATCAAACCACATCGTTCCATTGTAAAGATGAAAATAGATGGTAGTGCCTTGAAAAATGCAGGGAAAATTGGAGTAGGTGACATTCTTAGAGATAGTGAAGGCAAGCTGATTTTTGCTTTTGCGGCACCTCTTGGAGTTGGTTCCAACAACCAAACAGAGATTTAGGCGGCTCTTATAGGCATTACTTGGTGTATACATCATGGTTATAGTAGAGTGATACTAGAAGTTGATTTCAAACTTCTAGTCAAGTGGCTCAAATGTGATATTATACCACCTTGGAGTATTTGCATGTACATTGAGGAGCTACAAGATCTCATTGGTTTACTTGATTGCTTCAGATGTTTTCACATACACAGGGAGGCAAACTTTGCAGCAGACATTCTATCTAAGCATAGTCATGATGTTGATTCTATTCAGTATTATTATATCTTTCTTTACCTTTATCAGGAGACTAGAGGATATTTCACACTTGACAAAATAGGTATGTCTACTTTTAGATGGAGGAAGTTGAAACGTATCAAGAAACCACCCTAGATAGAGTTAGAGATTCTTACATTTATTATCACTCATTTTGTTTATCTCATCTCATCATCTTCATCTACATTATTCTCACTAGTTTATAGCATTTATGAAGTGGAAGTTGAAACGTATCAAGAAACCACCCTAGATGGAGTTAGAGATTCTTACATTTATTATCACTCATTTTGTTTATCTCATCTCATTATCTTCATCTACATTATTCTCACTAGTTTATAGAATTTATGAAGTGGTTTAGTTTTTTTTCTTTTTCTTCTTACTTTGTAAGGAGAGAATCTCCCTTATTTATGATTTCCTAGATTATATTGTACTGAGAGAAGTCCTCTCTTCTAGGTGCTTAGATCTAGATTTCATTTCTAGTATTAGGGATGAGTCGACCAATCTTAGTAGGCTAGTTGACTTTGAACCACCATAGGATCGGAGGTATGGTCTTTGTCCCCCTCATTGTATTTATTTTACTTTTATTTATGATAAAACTTGGGGGTGTAGGGATCAACCCCTGACTGCCACGAGAGGTGAGAACCCCGAGTAAGGTCCGTTTCTCAAAAAAATATATATTCTCCAATTTACTCATGAAACCATCAATCTCACCTGATCCTCATACTTGAACGCATGGGTAATACATCCACCCTCTAGCTATGACTTGGATGGGACAATTTATATCTATGTACTAAATCTCAAACATGAGTATCTGCCAACCTTGTTTCACCACTAACCCGTGAAAACATTTCAATTTCCAAAACATTCCACAATTAACAATGTGGTAGGTCAAAAGTCATACAACAATGTAAAATCATTTGTAGTGACCACACCAAACAACATGCATTAAAAAGACACACCACAAAGTAGTTAATATGCACATATGATACAAATTGAATTAAACTACAATACCATCACCAATCTCGAATCAGACTTGCACAACTTCTCTAAGTCTGAGCTTTTCCCTTTCGTGTTATTTTTCTTGCTCTTGATTTAGAACGTGCATATAAGCTTATTCATGAAATGACCTACCATATTGGAAATTATAACGCACACCCAATCCCTAAGGTCAAGTTCATGATCATTCTTTTTTTATGTAGGACTTTTCTATTGTAATTCACCTAAAACTACCAATTTCATGAATTAATTAATAAATTACAAAGTGCATGGGTAAATTAACTATTACAACAACAACAAAACATACCCAGTGTATTCCCACATGGTGGAATCTGGGGAGGGTAAAGTGTATGCAGACCATACCGCTACCTCAGTGAAGTAGAGAGGCTATTTTCAATAGACCCCTGACTTAGGATAGATAACAGTATATCAAATACAAAACATATAAGCATAAACTGATACAGTATGTAAGATAAACTAACATTGCTAGATAATACAAGAAAAAACAAAATCACAAGATAATACTATAAACTATCTATTCAAAATCCATTAACTCATTACCTAATTTCATCCCTTGCACCATAAAATAGCCAAAATCAGCCCTAAAACCCTTCTTGAACTCTTTAAATTAGAAATTCTAAAGGCCTAATTCATTAATTACCAGTTAGTGGTAAATAAATCCTTACCTTAACGATGCTAAATGATGAAAAACCAATAGTAATCATCCAAATTTCACCTCTGTTGACCAGGTTTGACTGTCTCTAGGGAGGAAATTTCTCTACTATAGAGACACCCTAATATAGCAACGTCGTAGTACAGAATGTCTAGCTTTTTCTAAAAATCCCTATTTTTGCAACACACATTAAACTAGAGACATTTTACATAATGTCCTTTACTCTGAGATCAATTATGGGAGTTCTACTCACTCAAATTCAATTTTTTAAATTTCCTATATATTCCTTATAGTTTTAGCCGACTAGAAATCAAATAAAACATCACCCAACTTGCCCAAATCATTCTCAAATTTTCCTAGATCATACTTCGCTCCAATTTTGCTTGAAACTAGCCTAGTATGGAATTTATAACTTTAAAATAGAGAAGAATTTTAACATAAAATTTTCAATGGGAGGTTTATACATAATGATCAAAATGATCTCTATAAGATTTACCAATTTACCCATCGTTCATCTCTGAACAATCAAACACAAAAGTTAGATTAAAAAGAGGAGAAAAGAGAGTCCCTGTATCCTCAAATAATTGAGGATACTAATCCAACATTTCCTTTTAGGTTTCTTAAGTGGCTTCCTCAATCGTACAATGCTCCCACTAAATCATAATTGAATGAATTTACTTCGTCCTTAATTTTTGAACATCTCGATCTAGAGTCGTCACTGGTTCTTCCTCGTAAGACAAGTATTTTTCTAGAAAAACTAAGTCCCACTTAATGATGAGTACCCATACCTATGGTACCTCTTGAGCATAGAAATTTTGAATACTGGATAGACTCCCAACAACCCCGGTGATATAGCTAACCAGTACACAATTCCCACATTTTTGAGAACCTTGAAGGGACCAATATACCAAGGTTTGAGCTTGTTCCTCTTGTCGAGCCTCATGAATCCCTTCATGAGAGACATCTTAAGCAAAAATTGCTCCCCAACTTTAAAGCTCATGACTCTTACTTTACGGTTCACATACTCTTTATGCCTACTTTGAGCCGTTAACAACTTGGTTTGAATAACCTTACCTTTTCTTAAGCCCTTTTTACCAAGTCTGTGCTCAAATATTTAGCATCTCCATCCTCAAACCACAAAATAGGGTGACCTACACTTTCTTTCATAGAGTGCCTCGAATAGGGTCATATCAATGATTGAGTGATAGCTGTTGTTGTATGAATGCTCACCCAACGGAAGAACTGGTCCTAATGACCACTAAAATCAATCACATAGGCCATCAATATGTCCTCTAGAACCTAAATCATCCTCTCTGACTACCCATCAATTTGAGCATCAAAATCTAAGCCAAATGTAAGCTTGGTGCCTAACTTTTTATGCAACATATTCCAAAATTTAGATATGTACTTTGCGTCTGTATCAGAAATGATGGTTAGTGGAACACCATGAAGTCTTAAAATCTCCTTGACGTAGATTTTAGCTAACGATTGAGAGTTATAGTCAACCTGAACTATCATGAAATGAGCTGATTTCATCAGCCTATCCATTCTTATCAAAATGGAGTCGTACTTAACTAAAGTCTTAAGAAGACCCATAATTAAATCCTTAGTAATATGCTCCCATTTCCATATAGGTATAGGAATTATCTAAAGCAACCCCATAGATGTACATACTTTACCTGCTGATAAATTGAAACTTGGACATGTAATCCACTATGTCCTTCTTCATCTTGAGCCACCAATAAATTAGCCTAAAATCACGGTACATCTTAGCCATACTGGATGAATAAAATAACACAAATCATAGGCCTCTGAAAGAATATCATAAATCAAATCACCAACCAGAGGAACACATAGTCTTTCCTTATACCACAACATCCCACTTGCATCAAGAGTGGTGTCCACCACCTCCCCATATACCACTTTATTCCATAGTACATTCTATCTTTTATCCTTATATTACTTGGCCTGAATCTACTCGACAAATGTTAACTTTACATCAATACTAGACAATACTCCACCCCTGTCTTAGACTCCAACTGGATGCCTTGAGATGCTAGAGCTCAGAACTCTCTAGCATATTTTTGGATTAATGCGTCTGCCACCATATTGGCCTTATTCAGATTGTATTGAATAACATATCATAATCCTTCAATAGCTCGATCCATCATCGTTACCTTAGATTCAAATCCCTTTGAGTAAACAGATGTTGCAGGCTATGATATTCTATGAAGAATCGACATCTGACACCATAAATATAGTGTCTCCAAATCTTTAATGCGAACACCACCACCGCCAACTCAAATTAATATTTGCATAGTTCTTTTCATTAGGCTTCAATTTCCTCGAAGCATAGCAATGACATTCCTATCATGCATCAACAAAGTACCTAATCCAAAAAGTGAATCATCAAAAAATATTATGAAGTCCTTACCTTTAACCGCTACGAAAGAATGGGTGTTGTAGTCAAGAGTGTCTTGAATTTTTGAAAGATCTTCTAACATTGATTCGACCAAACAAATGGTACTTCCTTCTTAGTCAACCTTTTCAAGTTCTTTGCAATATATGCAAAGTTCTTGACAAACCTGCAGTAATAACTAGTAAGACCCATAAAGCTCCTTACCTCAATCACTAAACTAGGCCGAGTCTAATTTTTAACTACCTCTATCTCCTGGGATCCACCCTAACTACTTTTTTAACCACATGACCCAAGAAGGCCATTGAAGATAATCAAAACTCACACTTTATAAACTTAGTAAATAGTTAATTCTCTCTTAGAATATCCAAAACCATACGAAGCTGACCTGGATGCTCATCTTTACACTTGGAAAACACTAGACTATTATTAATAAACACGATAACAAAAAAATCCAAGAATGATTTAAAGATATTATCAATCAGGCTCATATGGCTTCAAGTGCATTACATGGCCTAAATGACATCACACAGAAACTCATAATGGTCATATGGAGTTCTAAAAGCTGTCTTTTGTATGTCCTTTGGTCTTATTTTCAATTGATGATAATCCAACGATAAATCAATCTTTGAAAACACTAATACACTTTATAATTGGTCAAATAAATCATCTATGTGAGGCAAGGGATATTTATTTCTGATAGTAACCTTATTCAACTGTCTATAATCAATGCACGTCCTCAAACTACCATTATTCTTCTTAACAAAAAGGGTCAACGTACCAAAGGAGAAGGACAAATATAACCCTTGTCAAGTAGTTCCTGTAATTAAGTTTTGAGCTCCAAAAACTCTACTAGAGCTATTCAATAAAGAGGAATTGATATAGGGTGAGTGCTCGACTCTAAGTCAACACAAAAATCTATATCTCTATCCGAAGGAATCCCCGATAGGTTTGAAGAAAACACATCCTAAAATTTAAAAACTATCAAAACTAACTCTATAGAAGAGGACCCCACACTCACATCCCTGATATGGGCTAAATATGCTAGACACCATTCCTACTAACCTTCTAAACTAGACAAATGATATAATTCTTACCAGCTTGGCCTTATTCAGTCCCTCCCACTTTAGTTTATCTAATCCCAACATAGCTTGAGGCACTATCTTAGCATTACAATTTAGAAGAGTGTGATATGGAGGTAACCAGGTCATACTTAGACTTACATCAGAGTCCAACATATCTAGAATAATCGAGTCTATCAAAGTATAAAATGGCACAAGTAACATAGGGAAAGAATGGTAAACATAGGTTACTACCACAGATTTACTAATCAGAGCACACCTAAATAGGATAATTAAGTACATCATAAACCAGATTCAGACCTACCACAAACTGGACAAATACATAAGAATAAATAAACCCCAGATTAAATAAAATAGAAGCCATCCAATCACAAACAGAAATAGTATATATGTGATCACCGCATCAGAAGCCTCGATATCAGTTTTTCCTTAAAATGCATAACAGTGAGCCTGACCATTAATCTGAGCTAACTCCTTTCGTGACTGCGCTGCTCCCTCTGGACCACCATTTTATTGACCACCAAAACACCTATGTAATTTATCCGTCCATACAGTGGATGACCCTTACCATTGCCTCCTTCTCTTTTATCCACTGGAACTATAGCCCAAGTCTTTTGCTGCGCCTGAGCATTCTTGTTTAATAGGATACTCCCTCGTAAAATGACCAACATCATCATAATGGTAACATCCTCGATCAAGAGAAGGGTAGTTGGCAAAAGAGTAAGAAGCCTTTTGGCCTTTAATAGTCTGTTGTTGAGAAGAAACCTTAGTTGGAACCACAGTAGAAACTAGCAAGGCTGACTGAATAGAATAAGCCGAATGGGCCTACTAACCATGGCCCTTAGAGTAGGACCCACTTAAATTTCCAACATTGCAAGACTTCTTGGCTAACATATTAGCCTGACCAATGATGTGATATAGAAATATAACACTTCAGTGCTTAAAATAAGGGAATTATGCAAGTTTTTAAGGTTATTTTTTTAGATATGATGCATTTTGGGTATGTGTTGTAGGAAATCATGTTTTGGATGATAAGTTCATGAAAACAATGAAAAAGGTGTTTTTGAGATACTTTTTGGAGCAATTATGGATGTTTCGGACACTTTCTGGCTTATTTGTTACTAGAGCAAGTTCCATAATCGAAGAAGAGCTGAAAAGATAACTCCCGACACTTACTAAGTCAATATGTGAACTGCAAGTAGGACCTACGGACCACAAGTAGGCATAGCAAGTACTAAAAGTCCAAAATCCTGAGAGCTAAGCCTGTAGGTATTTTTCATCCATAACCTGTGCCCTCTACCTGCATCCAGTGTCAAGACCATAGGTACTACCTGTGCCCAGGGACAGAGCACAAGTACAGACCACATGTGTCCATCGACCCTACTTTCTCCTATTTTGTTTGGGCTTTGATTTTAGGGTTTTGTCATATGCTGTAAATACCCTTTATGTGCTTTTTAGTAGGAATAACACATTTTTGATATTAACAAATATATTTTTATTCCAAGATTCAATTTTGATCTTAGGATTCTCTTGTATTAACTTTGGTTGATTACTTCAATTGCGATTATGGGTTTTCTTCTTATTATTGTGATTTCACCTGTGTTTTTTTATTATGAATGTTGTTGATTTCTTTGCAAGCATGAGTGGCTAGAAACCCATCGCTAGGATTATGGAAACCCTTATAGATTGATGACGTAGGGAAAGTGCTATTGTTGTCCTGAATCAATACCCATGCATGCATTCCTTTATCTTCAATATAATAGTTTTTTTAATAGGTGGCCAATGTTAGCAACTCACCTAGATTATTGCTACTTACTATAAAAGAGAAGTAGTGACAAGGAAAGGATAAAGACAACAGTAATTTAGAGTTTAACTATCAATCCACGCTCCTAGGATTTATCTTAGTAAGATGGTTAGATTTCATCTAATTACTAGAGACTTAAAAGGTAATAGTTAACTTGGATCAATATAAGGGTTAGTAAAATGATATAATGAGACTCAAAAGGTAAAGGGTAAAATCCTTCTGCTCGTCCAAAAGACTGTATAAAGTGCATAACTTATCTATCCTACATGCAAGGTATCAAGTTGGTTCAACAAAGCACGATAATCCTATAGATTTAAGAAGCTTGGAGTAACACAATCCTAGTGTTCATCAATACTGATCATAACCTAAGTTGATATTTTCTCTTTGTTAGATACTGCCATTCAAATTGCCCCATTTACTTTTCCAGTTTTTGCTCATTGATTACAATATCTAAAATCCAAGAGACCATATATTCCCTTGGGATTAAACCCAAACCTTTATTGGGTTACTATATTTGACACCGACCGTATCATCTTCTTAGAAGAGGTGCAGCTTGGACATTATCAACCATCTTGTGTTACCCCCTCCAAATTCTTTATATTATTAGAAACTTTATTGCACCCCTTTTCTATAAAAGTCATATGCATAAATAAAACCTAAATATCATAATTCAAACCCTTTACAAAGAGGTGAACCCTCTCCTCCTTTATTGTTAACAATTAAGAGGTATTGCGAGACAAGGCGTGGAACTTAGCCTGATAGGCTGAAACAGATATATTACCCTGCTCCAATACCAAAAATGCATCCTTCTTGCAATCTTGGAGAGCATGAGGCACATACTTTTATAAGAATAAGGAATAAAACTATTTCCAAGTTAATGGAGGCAAAATCGGTGATCGACATTCTATGAATGCCCTCCTTTGTTTCGTAGCATCTTTTTCCAATGGAAAAGTTACAAACTCAACTCCATGTTACTTTACAACACCCATTTTATCTAAAATAACATAGTAATCAATGAAGAACTCATATGAATCCTTAGTACTCATCACTGAACATAAAAGCAAAATAGTAAAAGCATCGACCCCCTGAAGCTTCATCTATTCTAGGTGCCATGACAACAGTAGGATGAATAATTAGAGACTAAAAAACTGGTACCATGGGGTGGATCTAGCCCCCGCCAACCCATTTAGAAAAGTTAACACTTACTGAGAAACCTCAGTAGACATAGGGGGTAGTACTGCAACCTCAGTCAGTGCCGCCAACTCAGCTCCACTCCCCACTCCTCTACTGCTTTCTTTCCTTAATTTGATCCTAAGGTGGGGAGGTAATACAAACCTTTTAAGGTTTAGGTTAGTTAATGCTTGAACTCCACCACTTACAAGCATGGATCATCCCCTCCTCCCCCTACCTCTCCCTCCCACTCATTTTCTTCCCCTTATGGTTGGCTCTGCAGCTGGATCGGCTGGTGTAGGGACTATTGGTCAGGTTCTATTGGACCTAGTATTCACTATCTATGAAAAAAAGAATGAAAAATATTAGGTAATAATTTGGATTACCAGATACCAATTGAACTCAAGTTATAACATAAAAGAAATAAGAAAAATAGATTTCCTAAAACCATAAGCCTCCCAAAGAAAAGTACATACGTCTTTGTACCATTTTATGACATTCTACTAGAATTATTTTGGTGCGAAGAGATCAACAAACCTAGGATCCGATACTAACTTTGTCATAGCCCAAACTCATCATTAGTGGCACCCATACTACTCACCTCGGTGGGAGTACCATGTATCCCAAATACTATCTCAAAATAAGTACTTAAAAATATAAAACTAATCCATTAATAAAGATATCCAATTCTAAATCAAACATAAGTACAACTATAATGTACAATATTGTACTTAACCAAACCATCCCTAGGATCCAAAAGTTGTCTGCACCAAAACCACTAAAGATTGTCCAGAAGGGGATGCAACCCCAAAACTAAATGAAAAACATAGTCCATAAATAAAGACTCTGTCACCCAAGAAGGATTTTTGGTAGCGAGAAACATACTGCTCACCATTGAATCTGAAGTTAAGTGCTGAAATCATAAGTGCAGTCTTGTAGGAGCCGCTGGAATATACACTCTGCACTAATAATAGTAATAGTAGATATAGATCAGCACACAAGAAAACAATAGTGTACTAATAGGGTCATTTGATAAACTCAAGATTAGAATGTTAACACATAGCCAAATGATAGCACAACAAGTTAATCCATGCTCAAAATCTTCATACACTTAGCACATTACTTACTAAATAAGAAGTTTAGCATTTCATACAATAATTCAACATATCATCACCAAGTTAAGTTTAGTCAAGCCAAGTCATAAAAGGTTAAGAATTTAAACCATTATCAATTGTATAAATATATTTCTCAATTCACTCATAGAACCATCGAACTTACCTGATCCTTGTACATACATGCTATGGGTAATAGATCCACTCTCTACTCATGAACCACAGGGGACAATGTCCATCTACATACAAAATTCAATATACAAGTGTATGCCAACCTTGTTTCACTAATAACCCGTGGAAATTTTCCAAATACTAAAGTATCCTACAATTAATAATGAAGGTAGGTAAAAAAATCATACAACAATGTAAAATCATTTGCAGTGGCCATACCAAAAACATACACTAGCAAGCCACACTAAAAGTAGTTATCATTCACATATGGTATAAATTGGATTAAACTACAATACCATTACCTATTTTGAACCTAACTTACATAACTCCTCTAAGTCAAAACTTTTCCCTTCCATGCAATTAATGAAATGACCTTCCATGTTGGGAATTATAACACACACCCAAGCCCTAATATCAAATTCATGATCATTTCTTTTTCGTTCTAGGGTTGTTCTATCGAAATTCACCTAAAACTACTAATTTCATGAATTAATTATTGAATTAACAAAGTGAAGGGGTAAATTAATCGTTAATAATTAAAACCCATTAATGCATTACCTAATTTTCTCTATTGCACCATAAAATAACAAAAATCATCCCTAAAACCCTCTTCGAACTCCGTAAATTAGAAATATAAGGCCTAATTCATCAATTACTCGTTAATGGGGAAGAAATTCTTAAATTAACGATGCCATATGATGAAAAATTGGTAGAAATCGCCTCAAATTGCTCCTCTTTTGCCCCAAAATTAGTTTTTAAAAAATAAAATAATTTTAAAATATAATGTATTATAACTCAAATTTTGCTGCTATAGCTACATACGCCGCTACAGTAGGCATTGAGCAGGTTTGACCATTGCTATAGTGAAAATTTCTTCGCTATAATGGCATTCATGCTGCCATAACAATGTCGACAAGACAAAATATCCTGTTTCACCTAAAAATCTCAATTTTTTCAACACAACTTAAACTAGGGATATTTCAAACAATATCCTTTACGCTAAGATAAATTTTAGGTACCCAAATTTAATTCTGTAAATTCTTACGGGTCCAGACTCAATTGTCCAGTTCTAGCCTTCTTGTTTCTCTTCTCTCTTTCCTTCAACTTTTTTACCTCAATCTTCTGAGCATGCATCATCAATCTAGAAATATCCGTATCCCTAATAAGCATGGAAGTCCTACACTCCTTGACTACCAAATAAGACACCCCAGTAACAAACTCCTCATACGAGCTCTAGGGTTAACTATCAATTCAGGATCATACTTAGATAACTGAGTGAACTTAAGGTAGTACTCTTTCACGGTTATAGAGAACTGCCTCAGGTTCATTAATTCCTCCTCCTTAAATTCCCTCATCTTATGTGAAAAGAACCTACCCAGAAATGCATTCTAGAATACCTGCCAACTCACAGGAGCTGTATCCACACCTCTACCTTCCTTACACGTAACAACACAATCATAAGCAACATCCTTCATCCTATAGGATGCCAATTCTACACTCTCCTCCTCATAACATACATAATCTGAGTAATATTTCTCACCTCATCAATGAAGAATTAAGGATCCTCATCCATCTTTGACCCATATAACTCATGTGGATTCATCCTCATGAAGTCAAGAATTTTAGCTGTATCTATATTACCATTTTGCTTACGTGGGATTGTCACCTGTTGGTTTCCTTGGACATTGGCATTCACCGCTTGGGAAAATGCTTGAAAGGCAACTCGAAATTCAACATGAGACATATTCTCATTCATAGGGTTGACGTGCAAGGGTGGTTGGTCAATATTTCTGCATATATTGGCTTGGCGAGGAGGCATATTCTTTCATGTAAAAGCACGAGTTAAGAAGATAGAGAAAATAGAACATGATTAATCATGAAAGAAATAACGTTTCCTAACTTTTCCCGTAACCTCTTGCTCATAAATATGACATGCTTCATATCTATGATCAATACTCTACGTAACGTAGCTTGTCTGACTCCCCAGGACTCATTAAAACCTTAGTCTCTGATACCAAGTTTGTAATGCCTCGAAAGTACCCCTTGACATCATACGGTGATTAAGACTACGAATAGTCCTAAGCTAACGCTTTAAGCCTACTTAACTTGGAACTCATGATAAAATTAAACTGACATATATAAAATCAAAAGATAATTGAATTAATATCTTAATTGAAAGTCTTTTGCTTGAATGTCTTTAAAATAGACACTCTTATACTTAAAACAAAAATAGTCGAACAAGCCTCTACTTCTAACTAGAGAGACACTGGGATAGACCCCCAACTGAATCAAACATAAATAGAAATAAAATAACTTAAAATACTTCATCAATATCAAAGTTTGATAAACTAGGTCCTCAAACTATGAGGACTCACCCAAAAGTTGAGATGCAGGTGTGATGCCCGTAATTAATCGTGCTGCTAGAAATGAGCATCAGAACCTATATCATAAGACAATGTAGCACATGGACATATATATGGGTCAGTACCTCCGGAATGTACTAAGTATATAGGGGTCAATGCATAAATAAAAACAATAACTAAATATTCAAATACACATTCAATGATGCATACAAGTGTAAATGACTCACATAGGATATGAATACAATAAAAGACTGCAAGACAAAAAAACAAAGATGAAGAAGCATAAGAGTAAATGTTGTGAGCCATGACACTTAGATTCTAAAAGCTTTATTTACTATGCTTTCTTAAGGAAGTTCTTCTAACCAAGATAAACCATGTGAGCTACAATGGAGTCCAAGGTGTTACCTACGTTGGGGAGAGCTGTTCTACCTTTGCCATCAGAATAGAACCTTTATCTTAGTAATCACTAAACTTAACCCATATTAGGGCTTAAATCTACAGTGGCACGTAGTTTCTAGGAATTAAGGATAAGCTCATCTGCATTCCCTTCTCGGTGCTAAATACTACTCCTATATTACTTATATGCCCATACTGTAGGAAATCTACCTTTAAATAGCATAAGGGTTGGTATACTAGAAATAAATTATGTTTTTCTTTACTTTAAATCATAAGGATAGTAAATGATTGTTTATTTCAAGCCTTATCATTGAATCAAAATATCAAACTTTTGTTGTAAACTTAGTGCTTAAACTTAAGCTTTAAATCTCAGACTTTCTTTCATATAGATTGTAATACAATATCATGCTTAAAACTCAATTGGAAATCCTTAATCAATGTTTCAAATAAAACTCATGGTATTCAAGTCATAATAGAGAATTCTTTAAGTCAATACGTAAATAGACGAGAGCAATTAACACTTTAATACTTCAATCACATAATAATTTCATAAACTCAAAACAAGGTAACTTGGGTATGAACCCTAATTTCAAATCATATGACATAAACTTTTAATCAAGTTTTAGGCACAAGGATGGAAGAATGTCCTTTTTCATAACCCCACATACCTCAATACCTAGATTTTTGAAGATCGCCTGAACTTGGAAAGTTGAACTCTTGGATTCTTGGGGAAAGAAGCTTGGACTATGTTCTTGTGAAGGGGAAGGATTTCTAGTGGCTAATTTTGAAAGAAAGGGGCAAATTATTCCCCTATAGATGTCCCCAACCGTGTTATAGATGAATTGGGCTGAGGGAAAAAGGCTTAATTTCCCATAGATTTCCTTAAGCAAGAAGCTGGATATACTAAACCAACTCACCGTGACCCTTACTCCGGTGGAGCCACCCTCACGCTGCAACCCTTATTCGGTGGAGCCACCCTCGCGTTGTGGGTCTATCATGGGGTTCTCTATTTTTGCTATCAAAACACGCCCCGAATCCCATCCAAAAACCCTATAACTCTCCTGGGACATACCTTTAACCTCCCTAAACGTGAATAAACTCAAAAACCAATGTCTCGGGGTTGGTAAGGCCAAAATAATAATTTGTAAAGTCTTGGGTTATTGAAATGATTAAGTCCTCAACACTTAGTGAAAATTTCAAGACTTGAACCCCCCTTAAAGTATTCCACTAAGATATAAATTGAGATTAGAATCTTATGGGGTATTATAATATCCCCTCCTTGGGACCATTCATCCTCGAATGACTGGTAAAGATGAGATACTACGAAGACTGAGAGTCTATACTAAATATTGATAAGCTGAAACATAATCAATTAACTGGGTCTCAAACATGATACATGCTACATGGGTTGAACTGAATGCATGTTGTGATATGAGAATAGTTGTATAGATGAAATAGAGAATGAAAAGAGTTAACCTAAAGAGAATCATTACCTCAAGATGAGTTTGAATTTGTGGAGAAAAGATTAGGATATCGGGATCGTATGTCTGCTTCTGCTTCCCAAGAATCTCCCTTAACCGACAGATTTCTCCAAAGAGACTTAACCAAAGAACTTATTTATTCCTTAGCCTGTGAATTTGATGATCAAGGATCTCAACTTTCTCAACTGGGACTTATTCATAGGGAAGACTATCCTTAACATCCACACTCTTTAAGGAACAACAAAAACTGAATCACCAATGTATTCTTTAACAAAGAAATATGGAACACCGGGTGTGCTGATGCCAAATTTACAGGCAATTGTAACTCATAAGCTACCTTCTCGAAATGACTTAAAATTCAGTCGGGGCCAACATAGAGGGTAATAAGTTTCCCCTTTTTTCCTAATCTCTTCACTCGTTTCATATGTAAAATTTTCAAATAAACTAAGTCACCAACCTCAAACTCAAGATCTCTTCTCTTTATATCTATATAAGATTTTTGATGACTTTGGGATGTCTTCAGCCTCTCTCAAATTAATCGAACTTTATCCATACCCTCAAAAACCACATATGGTCCTATCAAAGAAGCCTCACCTACTTTAAACCAACCAATATGTGATCTACATCTCCTCTCATACAGATCATCAAAAGGAACTATCTGAACACTGGAGTGGTAACTATTATTATAAGAGAACTCAATTAATGGTAAGTGGTCATACCAAATACCTTGAAAATAAATGATACTTGCCCTCAATATATCATCTAACTTATGAATGGTCCTCTCGACTATGCCATTCTTGGCGACGGTGATCGTCGATGAGAAGGTGACGGCCACCCCATTTAGATGTCTCAGCCCTTAGAGAATACTTTTCCAGATTTCACTTTTTCCTTTTTTGGCTTTGATTTTGTGTAACCAAAATTATGAATATTTTGAATTTGAAAAAAGAAGTATTTATTAGAGTTGAGATAACTTTTCTTGACAATTAAGATCTCTCCAGTTACTGTGATTGATTAGGGAGAGAGTGCTAGTCTAACTGCCGATACGGGTATGCCTAACCATTTATTTGAGGATGAAAAGCTATGCTAAGATGAAATTGGTTACCAAGACCCTTATGAAAAGCCTTTCAAAAGTGAGAGGTAAACTGAGTACCTCTATCTAAAATGATGAACAGTGAGACCCCATGCAATTTCACTAACTCCCTAAGATAAAGTCTGGCATAATCTTCAGCTAAGTACAAAGTATGAACTGGCAAGAAATGAGCTGACTTGGTCATTCTATCGACAATGACCTAAATCGAGTCATGTTGATGACTGGTAGTAGGCGACCCTACCATAAAATCCATCTTCACCACCTCCCACTTCTATGTGGGGATGCTAAACTCCTGAAGCATACCACCAAACCTTTGGTTCTCAACCTTAACCTACAGACAATTTGAACACTTAGCCACATACCCTGCAATATCCTTCTTCATACCACTCCACCAATAGAATTCCTACAAATCACAATATATTTTAGTAGTTCCTGGGTGGATAGAGTACCGCGCCCTATGCGCCTCTACTAATATTCATTGTCTCAAACCATCAATGCATGAAACACATAGCCTTTCTTGACATCGAAGCACACCATCATCCCCTAAGGAGAAAACTTCCACCTTCTGATCTCTAACTACCTTCTTTAATTGAACCAAACTAGGATCCCTGTTCTGCTTTCCTTTCACTTTGGTAATTAATGAAGTTCCGCACCATCTTGATCCCACGTACTACCTTAGGGTAAATCAACTAATCGAACTCCTAACCTAGCAAGCTGATTAACCTAAAAAACTAACTCCTTCTTATCATTCTCAACACTACCCATAGATAATTTGCTAAGGGCATCTGCCACTACATTGGCCTTTCTCGGATGATACAACACACTCATATCATAGTCTTTCAACAACTCAAGCCATTTTCTCTGACAAAGATTTAGGTCTTTCCACATGAATACATATTGTAAACTATTGTGATCCTTGAACACAACAACATGAACTCTATAAGGGTAATGCCTCTAAATTTTTAAGGCAAAGACAACAACTACCAACTCAAGATCATGGATTGGATAATTTCGTTCATAGGGTTTAAGCTATCTAGAGGCATAGGCTATGACCTTGCATCTCTGTATTAAAAAAACCCTAGACCAACTTTAGAAACATCATAATATACTACAAACTTATCTCGGCCATCTAGCAAAGTCAAGTTGGGAGAAAAAGTGAGTCGAGTCTTCAACTCCTGAAAACTTTTCTCGTTGGAATTTGACCACTAAAATTTAACCTTCTTCTGGGTTATCCTAGACATGGGGGAAGCAATAGAAGAAAAACCATCAACAAACCATCAGTAATAGCCAGCCAAACCCAATAAACTCCTGATATCAGATGGAGAGATTGGTCTAAGATAATTTCTCACTAGTTTGGTCTTTTGAGGGTCAACTTGAATGCAATCACCAAAAATGATATGTCCGAGAAAAGATACTGATTTTAACCAAAATTTTCGCTTACTGAACTTAGTGAATAACTGATGATCTCTAAGGGTCTTCAACATAACCCTCATATGGTTTCCATGATCATTCTCACTACAGGAATAAATAAGGATGTTATTAATGAAGATTATGACAAACATATCCAAGTATGATTTGAACATCCTGTTCATCAAATACATGAAAGCTGTAGAGAAATTTGTTAATCTAAAAGACATAACAATAAATTTAAAGTGACCAACTAAGTTCTGAAGGCTGTCTTCGAAATGTCACATTCTCTGACTTTAAGTTAATGATAATTGGACCTGAGGTCTATCTTAGAGAAATAAATTACACCCTTAAGCTGGTCGAATAATTCATCAATCCACAGAAGGAGAGAATTGACGGTAGTCAATGCACATCCGAAGAGAACCATCTTTCTTGTTCATGAAAAGGATAGGAGTGCTCCACGAAGTGACACTGGGCCTTATGAAACCTTTTTCTAAGAGGTCTTTAAGCTGCTCCTTTAGCTATTTATGCTTTTTTGGAGCCATACGATAAGGAGGGATAGAGATGGGCTAAGTATCAAGAAGGAGATTAATACCGAATTATATTTCTCTATCTGGAGGTATCCCTAGCAAATCTTCTGGGAAAACCTCAAGAAATTCATTGACTAATTGACTAATTAAACTATTGGAATTTCAGAAGTAGTATCTTTGAATCAAACTAAATGATAGATTCACCCTTGTGACATCAACTTTTTGGACTTAAGATAAGATATGAAATGATCTTTGGGAGACACAGAACTACCTTTTTATTCAAAAATTGCCTCATCGGGAAATTGAAACTTCACCACATGGGTGCAATAATATATTGATACATAACATGAATGTAGCCAATCCATGCCTAAATTAATATCAAATCTACCATTTCTAACTCTATTAGGTCTGCTAGAACAATCTTAAGGAGGATAACAATTCGACACTTCATATAGACTCATCTAGCAATAACTGACTCACCCACTGGGGTGGAAACTGAGAACGGCTTATAGAGATTTTTAGGACCTACCCTAAAATTTATAGAAACCAATGGAGTCACATAGGAGAGATTTTATCCAAGGTCTAACAACACATGTACATTAAAATAAAATACACGAAGCATACCCGTGACAATATCTGGTGAAATATCCTACTCCTGTTGGGATAGTAAAGCATAAAACCGACTCTAGAACTGAGTGCCATCAATACTAGATGATGTGCCCTAAGGGGGAACTGGGTGATCTAATGGAGCTAGTATGTTAGTAACCTGAGTCTGAGGACGAACATATCTACATCCGTGCTTAGCATACAGATACTCCTTAATTCTGTGTCCTAACTTGACACACCCATAACAACCCTTTTTCCCTATCAAACACTCACCAGGATAAGTCCAGTCACACTTTGTACAAGATGGATAGCTGAGCCTTCCACTCATATTATTATGAGAACTGGAATTAAAAGTCCTTCTCCACTTCTCCTGCTTGGTCCTGGGTGCAGGGGCACTAGCTGAAGATGGTGCTGGCATGGATAAATGACCCTGAAAGTGAGAATGGTTCCCTTCTCCAGACCATGGTTGACCATACTTAAACTGTCTAGTTCTAGCCTTCTTGTTTCTCTTCTCTCTTTTCTTTAACTTTTTTGCCTCAATCTATTGAGCATACGTCATTAATCTAGAAATATCCATATCCCAAATATGCATAGCTGTCCTACACTCCTTGACTACTAAATGACCCTAGTAATAAACTTACTCAATGAGCTCTAGGGTTAGCTATCAACTCGAGAGCATACATAGATAACAGAGTGAAATTAAGGTAGTACTCTTTCACAGTCATATAGCCCTGCTTCAGCTTCATGAACTCCTCAACCCTAGCTTCCCTCATCTCACGAGTAAAGAACCTATCCAAAAATGCATTATGGAATACCTTCCAACTCACAGGAGCTGCATCCATACCTCTACCTTCCTTCCACATAACAACCCAATCCTAAGCAATATCTTTCAGCTTATAGGATGCCAAATCTACTCTCTCCTCCTCAGTAACATGAATAATATAAGTAATGTTTTTCACCTCATCAATAAAAAGTTAAGGATCCTCATCCATCTTTGACCCATGGTACTCAGGTGGATTCATCATCATTAAATCATGAATTTTGGATGAAGCTAGATTACCATTTTGCTAAAGTGGGACTGCCGCCTATTAGTTTCCCTGGACTTTAACTTTCAAAACTTAGGCCAACGCCTTAAAGACAACCTAAAATTTAGTATGAGATACATTCTCATTCAGAGAGTCGGTGTGCAAGGGTGGTTGGTCACCATTTTTATGTGCATTGGCTCAGCGATGAGGCATATTTTATCACAAAAAAACATGAGTTAAGTCGGTAAAGACAATGGTAATTACAATAGATCATGAAAGAAATGATGTTTCCTAACTTGTCCTATAGCCTCTTGCTCATAAATGTGGCGCGCTACACATCCATGATCAAGCCTCTACGTAACGTGACTTGTCTGACTCCTTAGGACTTATTAAAATCTTAAGATCTAATACCATATTTGTAATTCCCCAAAAGTATCTCCCGGACATCACATGTTGCTCAAGACTATGAATAGTCCCAAGCTAACCATTTAAGCCTACTTAACTTGGAACTCATAAGAAAAGTATATTGACATTTATAAAATCTTAAAATAACTAAATTAATATCTTAACTAAAAACCTTTAACTTTGAAATCCTTAAAAAGATACTCTTGTACTTAAAACAGAAATAGTCGAAAAAGCCTCTACTTCTTACTAGAGAGACATTGGGACAGACCCCCGACTGACTCAAACATAAATAGAAATCAAATAACTGAACATGCTTCATTAATATCATAGTCTGATAAACTGGGTTGTCGAACTATGAGAACATACCCAAAAGTCAAGATGTAAAGTGTGATGCCCGTAATCAATCGTACTGCTGGAACTGAGTACCAGAACCTACACCACAAGACAATGTAGAACATAGACATATATGTGTATCAGTACATCTGGAATGTACTGAGTATGTTGAGCTGAATGCACAAGTAAAAATGATAACTGAATATTCAAATAAAATTTCAATGATGCATGCTAAGTGTAAATGACTCACCTTGGATATGAATAAAATAAATGACTGCAAGTTCAAAATCAAAGATGAAGAAGCATAAAGTAAACATTATGGGCTATGACACTTAGATTCTAAAGGAACTATTTACTATGCTTTCTTTGGGAAGTTCTTCTAACCGACATAAACCATGTGAGCTACCATGGAGTCTAAGGTCTTTCCCACATCGGGTAGAACTGTTCTACCCTTGCCATCATAATAGAACCTTTATCTTAGTGATCATAGAACTTATCCCATATTAGGGCTTAAACCTACATGGCTCGTAGTTTCTAGGAATTAAGAGTACACTCATCCGCATTCCATTCTTGGTGTTAAATACTACTCCCTTATTACTTATATGCTCATACTTTAGGAAATCCACCTTAAAATAGCATAAGGGTTGGTATATTAGTAAAAAATTATGCTTTTCTTTACTTTATATCATAAGGATGGTAAATGATTGTGGATTTCAAGGCTTACCATTGAATTAAAAGATCAAACTTTTTTGTAAACTTAGTGCTTAAACATAAGCTTTAAATCTCAAGCCCTTTTTCATATAGACTGTAATATAATGTCATGCTTAAACTCAATTGGAAATCCTTAATCAATGTTTCAAATCAAACTCATGGTATTCAAGTCATAATAGAGAATTCTTCCTATCATGACGTAAATAGATGAGATAAAGTATAAACTTTAATACTTCAATCACATAATAATTTCATAAACTCAAAACAAGGTAACTTGGGTATGAACCCTGATTTCAAATCATAGAACTTAGACTTTTAAACAAGTTTTGGGAACAAGGATGGAAGAATGTACTTGTTTATAACTCCACATACCTCAATATCTAGATTTTTAAAGATTTCCTGGACTTGGAAGCTTGAACTCATGGATTCTTTGGGAAAGGAGCTTGAACTTTGTTCTTGAGAAGGGAAAGGGTTTCTAGTGAGTAATTTTAAGAGAATGGGGAAAATAATTCCCCTATGGATGTCCCCAATCATGTCATGGATGACTTGGGTTGAGGGAAAAAGACTCAATTTTCCCTTGATCTCTTTAATCAAGAAGCTGGATGTACAATATCAACGCACCGTGACCCTTATTTCGAGGAAGTGGCCCTCGTGATACAACTTTTACTCCGATGGAGCCACCCTCATACCGCGCCCTATCTCTAGTGGTTCCACCCTCGCACTACATTCTTATCATAATGGCTCTCTATTCCCGGGCTATCCAAACCTGTTCGGAATCCTATTCGAATACTCTAAAACTCTCTCAAGACATACCTTTAACATCCTTGAATATAAATCAGCTCAAAAACCAGTGTGTCGGGGTTGGAAAGGCTAAAATAATATTCCATAAAGTCTTAGGGTCTTGAAATGACTAAGTCCTCATTAATTAGTGAAAATTTTAAGCCTTAAAACCCCTTAAAGCATGCAACTAAGAGATGAATCGAGCTTAAAATCTTATGGGGTATTACAATATCCCCTCTTTGGGACTATTCGTCATTAAATGAGACTGATAAAGCTAAGATACTATGGATACTTATATTCTATACTGAATATTGATAAACTATAACATAATCAATTAATTGTGTCTTAAACATAATACATGTTATATGGGTTGAACTGATTTCAAGAATGAATACTGTGACATGAGAATAGTGGTATAGCTAAAATAGAGAATCAAAAGATTTAACCTAAAAAAATCATTACCTGAAGATGATCTGAATTTGTGGAGAAAAGATGAGGATACGGGGGTCATATGTCTGCTTCTGCTTACCAACTAGCTCCCTCAACAGACTGATTTCTCCAAATAACCTTAACCAAAGAAACTTCTTTATTCCTTAGTATGTGAATCTGTGGTCAAGGATCTTAACTAGGATTTCTTCGTAGGGAAGGTTATCCTTAATATCCACATTCTCTAAAAGAACAAAAAAAATTGAATCACCAATGCATTTCTTTAACAAAGAAACGTAGAACACCGAGTGTACTGATGCCAAATCTATAGGAAACTCTAACACATAAGCTACCTTCTTGAAATAGCTCAAAATTTGGTAGGGGCGAATATAGCGGGGACTAAGTTTCCCCTTCATGAAAAATCTCTTCACTCTTTTCATAGGCTAAATTTTCAAATAAACCAAGTCACTAATCTCAAAATCAAGATCTTTTCTCCATACATCTGTATAAGATTTCTAACGGCTTTGGGCTATCTTCAGCCTCTCTTAAATTAACTAAACTTTCTCCATAGCCTCAACCACTATATATGGTCCTATCAAAGCAGCCTCACCTACTTTAAACCAACCAATAGGTAATCTACATATACTCCTATAGATAAATTAAGCCTATAAACAAGCCACAAGAGGTGGGAAAATAAGTAAAAAGTAGACAAAAAGAAGAAAACAAAAATTGATTAAAGTGACACCTTGAGGAGCCATCCTTGCACTACACCCCTCATGACATGGAAGGGGGACTTGTGGAGTAACCCATATAATACTGGAAATTACCCCTATGTTGATTGTTCTAAAAGCATTGCAATATACAGTGGACCCATCTCCATAAATCTATCACAATAGTTAGGCACATATCCTATATGCGAGCATTGTGATAAGTATATGGTAATGGTTGGCAAAAAACATTGCCATAGATTAACCTATATAGGGAGAGTAGATACTATTTGGGCCATACTATATCCTTTTATCAAACACCCTTGTCCATGTGATGGGCCGTGCAACACAATCTCTCCAAAATTATTCAAAAGTGGCTTTAACTTGGTTTAAGTTAAGGGCAAAGTGGTCAATGCTTATAATTCATTTGGGGAAGCCTACGGATTGACCAGGGACTATATAAGGAGTAATTATAAATTTATGGTACATCTTAGAAATAATACATGTTTAGGGCGAGGAGAAGTCAACAAGGGCTCTACATTAGGATTTTTCTTCCTTTAACCTTTAATTTTCTTGTAGATTTACTTATGAATTCTTTAATGGAGATACTTTGTATGACTATGTGTGTCTAAATACCCTCTTTCTATGGTTGAGTCTATGAACATGGCTTCATTGCTTAACATTCAAGTTGTTTAAAGTTGATTATTATATTTGTTTTTTCTTATGTTCTTATACTTACTATTCTATTGATTCGCGATCATTAGTATATATTTTTTATTTATTTTGTGATCTTGAGTAAAATTAGATTAAAATATGGAACATAAGGAATTGGTTCTTGTCTTTTAGATGAGTTAAAGGACAGATTCAAGATTGGGATAGAAATATATCTAATTTGGTCCATTTGGCTCAAATATAGGATGAAATATGAATGCATATGATTTAGTTCCCATATATCCTCTCAACGATATAGTTGTGAGGCTAATTTAAATCGATCATTAGAGGCTCAGAAGACCATAATCAGGATGTTAACCCCGTGAATCAACAACTAAGATAGTAACTTAACCAGCACAATTGTGTGGCTTTGCATGATTGTTCAAGATGTCGCGACCCTAATACCCTCATTGATTTTCTTTCAAGCCTAAGTTTATCACTATTAGTATAGTTTAGTTCCATATTTTACCTTATAAATTTAATGCATCATTGGTTCTGTCGCTTGAAGAATTAATATAAGAACTCGTTTAGTCTAGTGAATAATTAATCGACAAGTTCACGTGGGCTTGACATTTGTATCTCAAATATCTAATTTATTACTTGCACAACCACATATACTTTCTTGGGCGATTAGATATCGTATAAGTTTTTGGTGCCATTGCCGAGGACTTCGTCGTTAGTTGTTTATCTATATTAGACTTTTTCTTTTTATTTATTTGACTTGTATATAGTTTAGATTTGTATAAAGTTTTTTTTTCTTTTCTATCACTTCTATTCATATGTCAGTCTGATATAATTGGTAGTTGAATGATGACAGTTCTTATTCATTTTATAGAGGATCACACTTGGATGGTAATTTTTATAATGTTCAAGTGAGAGGGTTGTGGGCACCTTCCTAATATTTTGAATTGAATATATGTCAACTATATGGTGGTTAGGATCGTCATTGGAGTGATTGTACAAACTATTATTCTCCTTCTTGAACTCTTATTATGATCGGTCTATTATTTGTGATGTTGACAGTGCTAATAGAGCTAGTGAGACTGAACAAGAGGATCACCTCATAGATATGTTTAAGAGATACTAAAGTTGCAAGAATAATAACTGAAATAATAGCGGGATACCACAAAGTAGATGGGTTCCTATGTCATAGGGCTATATGCTAGAAATATAACTTGTGTTGATCAACAAGTTTTAGTCTTAGCCAACACTCAAGAGGAACCCCTGATAGATGAAGAAAAGGAGGCACTAGTAGGAGAAAGTTGCAATGTAGCAAACATAGTAGGCCAAGATTGGATAATGGAAATAGAGAAGCAAATTAATTTCATGAGTGTCTATGCGATGGTCTCATAGCCATGGAAACCAAATTAAAAGAAGGGAGAGAAAAACTTATTTTAGAGCTAACCTAATTTGACGTAGATATCCATGACTTGAATATTCAATTGATGAAAAAGATTGAGATGTATAGTGTCCATTCACTAATAACTACAGAGATTAGCCACTTTATTTAGAGGGAAGAAGAATTTCAACCATTCATATACCATTATTTGATTGAGGGTGAAGTTGAATAGGTGAATAAGAGTGAGCACTTTATGGATGGTGTATGTTTAAATGTGGGATGTGTTGTGTATCATTCAAAGATATTTTCTACATTATGCCTAGACAACAACATGTCTTTTGAGCCATTTGAACTTGTAGAGGAGTGTGTAAATGACCAATAAGAATCCCACATTCTTAAATTTGCACAAGACAAGCAACAGAAAACATGACTCACCTCAAGGCCAATCGATTTATCATACACCAACCATTATATGGTTCTTTCATCTTTGTACCATTATCTTATTAGCAAATAAATAATATGGATGCAAAGTTAGGGGTGAAATTCAAACCCTCAGGGTGGAGGAAAAAGTTGATGGGTGGTGTCGCGATGTTGAATCAGTCTCTTCTGGGAGGCAACCCAACATTTAGTAAGTAGTTTATTTTTAATTTTTATATGTTTTATTGGTATCACCATTATCTTTATTTTATTTGGTATTTACAGATTGATAGTAAGTTTGATGTACCATAAATCTAAGCTAAAAAGTGTGTCAAAACATAAGTATGGGGTTCTCCAAACCTCCTTGATGGATATGCTACTAGCTAGGCCTAGAGGCCTTAGGGAGTATCCATAATATTTATTCTTTGATTTCTACTTTAAGGACAAAGTATTATTTTAAGTGTGAGGTAGGGAATCTTCTGATTTGTTTAGGGTGAAGTGCGCTTTAGGATTTTCATTTTAATTTATTTTCTAATATTTGACTAAATTCAAATATTATAAAATAATTTTATATTTGTTTATTTTTAGTTTATATTAGTGTCTGCTTAGTAGAGGTATACTTCACCCATCCCTCATTTTTTCTTTGCGATTCTTTTCTAAGGGGAGACCTTTGAACCCAATATCCCTTTTGATTTTTAGAAGTAATTTTAAAAGTTTTGACATTAGGAATAAATAAAGATACTCTAGATAGGTGAAATAAATGATTACTTGTTGAAGTGGTGTTGAATTCTATGGCATGATGTGAAAATTGAATGACTTCTATGTGATATCTAGGTTCTTTAATCGGACACTTGTTTGATTTTGGCTAAAAATTAAATTCTTCTGATACTTTGGTTGAGAGTATATAGATATCCTTCTAGAGTTAAACATGTGTCGTATGTGTTGAGGTTTTTGTTATATTCCATATTCGTATATTGATGTCTAGAACTTGCTCGGTGTGTTTGCAAAGCAAAATAAATAATGTTGGCTTTAGGAGATGATATAGGCACTTCTTTGATAGCGCTTTTTTATATCCTCTTTATCTAACCTTTTTGCATTATCATATTTATCCCCATTTATCCTTTAGCCTATTATTTGTTAGCCTCATTTGTAGCTTATTCCTTTCCTATAAATTGACCGGACTTGACCCAAAAGTTTTAAGATCTTGAATTGAAAATTTTAGATGTCAAGGAGTGTGTAACTAAAGGAGGAAAAATTTATAGTGAAGCCCCAAAATAATATATATTGGTGTGTTAGAAAAGTTCATGTGTTTTTGGTTGGGAGTATTAAAATGAAAGACAAATTAATCTAAAGAAGTGAATCATGTGTTGATAGAAAATACTCCCTACTAAAGATGTGTAATCTAGCTTAAAGAGATAGAGAAAAACAAAATAGAGGTATGAAGATAAAAGTGGTAAAGAATAGGTTGATTAGAGATGAGTTTAATGCAAAGGGTGATGCATTAAAGTACTTAGAGAAGATAGTCACTATTAATGGATAGAATAGCTTCGAAGCATCCCTTAGCCTACATTATAAATTGTACAGTCCTACTTGATCTTGAGCTTTGATATTTTGATATTAATGAATTACTACACTAACAAAAAGCTTATGGTTCATCTTATGTGACATATGAATTCTTTGTGAGAGTGAGAGGAATATGATTCTTACACTCATTCTTATTATAAATTGTATATTTATGAGTGAATATGTGTGACTCTCTTATGGTGAGGGCGCATGTTTAATGATGGAATGGGGACTTATATGATCTCTTGGTTTAATAATATGCATGAGTTTTCCAACTTAGTAGAGTCAATTCTTGTGGGTAGAAAGTCTTAAAGTAGTATTCATGTGGTTTCAATTGTAATATGAAATGCTTAATATAGGACTTGCTATTCATATAGTCATTTTAGTTCTAGATTGAGTGTAATAGTTCAAGTAGTGATATAGAGTTTTCCTTGGTTGTTCTTAGTTTAAGGAGTTGTTCAAGGACGAACAAGGCTTTACGTATGGGTGGTGATCTTAAGCATATTTTTGCACCTAAGTGTCATTATCTATGAGAGTTTATCTTAGTTTTGAGGATAAATTGATGGGCTTGATAAAGTATAAAGTGTGTATTTATGTGATAATTTGCATGTTTAGAGTGTTTATGATGTATTTGAAACAAGTCAAGAGTTAGAAGAATCAAATAGAGTTTAGACGAGAAAACTAGTGATGCTAGCATGAGCTATGATTGTTTTAGTGTATTTTGATGAGATCTATGTGTTGTATGGACTAATGTTTTTTATGATTTATTGTATTATACAAATTTAGAATACAATGAATCTAAATTAACTCTACTAATAGGACACAAGGAGTTGAAAAACAAGTAACAAGTAGACGAGAGGAAGAGAACAAAGATTGACCGAAATCACACTTTTTAGGGGCACCCTTGAGCTGCACCACCATGGAATGGGAGGGGAAATTTCCGAACATCCCATATGGATATTAGATAGTTTTTGGTACATTCTATTTCCCTTCAACACACACCCTTGGCCATGTGATGCACCGTGCGACGCAACCCCCAAAACCATCCAAAAATGGGTTTTAACTTAGTTTAAGTTGAAGGAAAAGTGGTCAATGAATATAATTTACTTATGGAAGCCTATGTATGACATAAGGAGTAATTAGGTACATCTATGAGACATCTTGGGAACAATACATGTTTGGAGCGAGAAGAATGAAACAAGGGCTCTACGTTAAGATTTTTCTTCCTTTAACTTTTAGCTTTCTTATAGTTTTACTAATGAATTCATTAATGGTGATTCTTTTATGACTATGAGTGGTTAAATACCCTCTTTATAGGGTTGAGGTTTCGAGCATGATTGTTAGCTTAACATTCAAGTTGTTTAAAGTTGATTATCATATTTGGTTGTTCATATGTTCTTGTATACCATTCTATTGATTCACGACCTTTAGAATACATCTATATTTGTTTTATGAGACTGGAAGAAGTAAAATTAGATTGGAACATAGAGCATAAGGAATGGAATTTTTTCTTTTAAATGAGTTAAAGACTAGATTCACAGTTAGAATAGGAATATACCTAATTTTTTTTCCGTTAGGCTCAAATTCAGGATAAATATAAATGAATTTGAATTAGTTTCCATATCCCCTCTAAATGATTTAGTTGTTAGGATAATTTAGATAGGTTATTAGAGGATCAGAATACCATAATCATGATATTAACCCGTGAATCATCAACCAAAATAGTTAACTTAACCAATGTGATTGTGTAGCTTTGCATGATTGCTTTAGATGCCATGACCCCAGTACCCTCCTTGATATTGCTACAAACTCTATGAAGTACCATAAACAAAAATTAGTATCACTAAAGGATCCATAATTGGAACCAAGGAAACACCATATGCATACTCTTGCATAGATGGGGTACAATACTTAGAGCTGGAGGAAAACTCAACGCACTCAAAGGAGCACCCTCCCAACGGGTCAATAAGTGAATCAACAACCTCTTTAATAGTGTGGTAGAATAACTTTGTGGGACCATACTAGACCTTATATATCAAGCATGGTCAACCTGAGGGTAAGGAGAGAGCCCCCTATACTATCTATGGACAGGTTAGATCCTCGTGCCCGTGCACTACCTCAAACCTGTCCATGACTACAACTTATCCTCTAGAATGAGCCCTCTATAAAAGAGTAATCCTCACCATTTGCATAGAAAAAAGTAAAATATGACGTAGAACATAATGTATGAAAGAATCTACATGATAAAGAACATAATAAAAGTTTCATAAAGATATCTTATAGCCTCTTGAAAATAGATACGCATGTATGCGTATCAATCTGCAAGACTCAACTAGACACCTTATTCTTACACTAATTAGATCAATAAGACCTGGTTACTCTGATACCAATTTGTCACGACCCAAAAACAAAGGTTCATGATGGAACTTGTCATAGAAAGTCTTGACAAGTAAGCCTATCACCTATATCGATACAAAATTAAAGATAATACCAAAACTCAAGGTGAGGCTTCTAGAGAAAAGTCGAATGACACAAATATAGTAAAAATGGTATAAACATAACCCAATATACCATACAAAATCCCAAAACCTGGTATCACAGTGAAAGAGCTACTCAATACATATCAATGTCAAAAGATACATGGATAATACAAAAAGAAACAAACTCTATCTTTGAATACAAAGTAAGACATAGTCTAGATGAGAAAAGATAGAAGGTCAACTCTGAATGTATAGGACAACAACTACCTCAAATAGACTCCAAGTGTAATGACCTTTTAGATTATTTTTCATATTTCCACTTAGTTGCACTATTGGAGCTTTTCTATAGCTACCCCAAGTCATTTATGACTTGCTAGGACTGACAATCTAATCACTGGATAGTTCGTTCGATTTCAAGAGCCAATTCTTGTTTAGAAGTCTTCACTGATTCCAAATTCCACATAGTAAAAAACTTTAGTAAAAGAATCTCCAATGCAAATTTTGACTATGCCAGTAGCTCTAGAATATCAATTTTAAGCTAGGTAGATCTTTGGTTTGGGTCCCGAGGCACCCTGGCTCTATTCGACCTATTGGTTAAAAAGTTAAGAAAATAAAATATGAGTGCGGGACCCATATTTGGTTGAAATGACCTTGGATTGAAAGTTTGAGTGTACCATAACATATGAAAAATTAAATTTGTTCTTGTTGCATAGTTTATTTGCATACATGGGATTTCGAATGAATCCCGAGAGTTTGACGAAAACCTAGAAGAATTTCTAAGTTTCAGCTATCTTTTGGTGCAGCTGCTATTGCAGGGAAAGGGTGAGATCGTGGTGGTGTAATTGCACATCATGGGTGAAATCGTAACTAGCTTGTGCAACCAGTAAATAGTTTGATCTTAGGTCCTGGGCACATGATAGTGGGACCTGAGGACATGGTATGGGTATAAATAGGACCCAAAGTCATGAGTTCAGCCATTTTTCATCCACTACTTTAGAGCAAAAACCCTAAATAATGTGATGTATCAAAATTGATACTTGTGGGTGACTTGAATACTTGAGTAACATTAATTTTTGCAATTATCTTTCAATTTAAGGTAAGAATTCACCCTTTTCTTGGTGGATTTCATTGATTTCTTACTCAAAACCCCAAAACCATTAGGGCTTGATTTTAGTACCAGTTTAGTTTGGTTTTCACCCATTTTTAGGGTAATGATTCCTTGAGTTTGTATGAATGCTCGGTTGGTAATGGAAATGCAATTTATTTAAGTAGGATCCACTAGCGTTTTGGTATGATTTTTGGACCCAAAGCACAATGCTGCAATATGGTTATTGATATTATTGTATTTATGAGTAGAATGTGATTTTGATAGCTTGGCATCTTAAGGAGGCTTATCAAAAGGTAAAAGTAGTAGTTTAGCAGTACTTTGAACTTTTTTTGGCGTTGAGGTAGGCTAGGTTTATCCCTTGTTTGATTGAGCTATCTCATAGTATTCTTATGATATTTGTGTTAGATTTGGGATGGGCATTAGGTGTCGGATTGATAAAATGAAAGACTTGGGTTAGTTGGACCGTTTAGGCTAATTTGAAATCGTAGAGTTGGAACACTTAAAATTGTTTTCTTATGCCTTAGGTGGATTGGTATTCATTACTCATGTTTAGAATGAGAATGCATTATATTGATCAAATTTAAGTAAAATGCTCTAGTTATTCATGCTTAGGGTAAATTGGCCTTAGTTCCTTACACTAATGAACGTTACCTTAGTTTCCATTTGAATTAGTTATAGTGCTTGAGAGGAAATCTCTACCTTAGGGATAATTGTGGCTTGCTTTACATCTAAGAGAGTATTTAGATACCTTAGCATATTTTGAGGTATAATTTGACTTAGAATGTATTTTAGGGATTTAGAAGTGGGTTCTTTGACCCACTTTAAGTCAAGATTTATGAATAGTTATCTTAAAACCCTTATACACTTATTAGATGCCTAAAGAATGCCCTTTTGAGGTAATATTGAGAAACTTTGGTACTTGTTGGTTATGACAAATGATGTTGGAAGTAATGCCTAAACGATTATGCCATAGGTATGAATTATTGGTTAAGTTTATGACGAGCCATTGATCATGCAATTGTTTTGGCTATTGATTTGACTACCAAATATACAATTAAATAAGCCCTTATCTATGATATTATATGAAAAATGAATTATGTTATTGACTATGCTAAGAGTAAGGTATAGACTATGCTATGGATTAGTTATTGCTCAGTCATCTTTTATGCTAATGATAAGCCATTGAATATACTATTGATAGGTCATCCCTTGTGATATTGCTAAATAATTTTGTTAGTAATCATGTTAAAAACTATCCTTTTTGATGACTGTAACACCTTGATTTGCTGAACTGGAATGCTACACAGTGATCAAGACCCCGAAGGACCACAAACTAACCCACGACTGATATCTATACCTGTATGCAACATAAAATACTGAATAATGCAAAAACATGCATTAAAAGGCCATAAGGTTCAATACTGAACATAATATGGATGAGATAACATCTGTGGGGTAATACAATACCCAAAACAAAACTGTAAACACTGAAGTCTGAAATATAATAGTCTGTATCTAGTTTGAAAGCCTCTACTGTCTGAATAATCTGAATAAGGAGTTGATGGGACATATCCCCAACTAACTCTAACTAATAACTAATCAATGAAATAGTGAAGAAATAATTATTTCCTCGAAGGATGAGGAATCACTTCTATTTTGACTGTTGAGACTGGAATCTACTGCTGATCTGGAACTCGTGTCTCTGAACCTATGGTGTAACATGAAAAAAGCACCATAGTGCAAATACATCAGTACAATGAAATGTACTGAGGATATATGTGAGGTAGGATAATACAAGGGTTAACATACATGAATAATGCTAGCTGACTGTCTAACATGAATGTGAGAATGCATACATAAATACGTAACTGTAACTGGCCCTGTGATATCATAATTACTGAATCTGAATACTGATGACATGACATACTAATAATTGATATAAATGATAGCATAAATAGCTATATCTAAATGTAACTGATAACATGGGTGATTGTATCTGGCAGTCCTGAATTTGATGGAACTATCTGAGTTCCTTACTGTATCTGAGTCAACTGTATCTGACAGTCTTGAATCTGAAGAACTATCTGAGTTCTTTTACTAAGATTGGTACTGAAACTATGGGAGGTAGTATTTAACCGACATACCCCTAATACGCCATTATGTTTGAGTTGGGGTTCAATCTGTAACCCCAATTGGAAGGGTGACAATGCCACTCCACTGGTAAGGACAAACTATAAGCGACCCTTATCTGATAGTGACCCCAAAAGAGAACGGTGGGGCCTTTATCTGACAGTGCTTATCCACCTTATCAAACCTCATCGGACAGTGTTGATGTCTCAACCTATACTGGCTACATAGTTCTGGAATGCAAGGATGACTTCTAAGGATCACACCTTCATATGATAGAGTGTGTCCCTATCCTTGGGTTCACTAGGTGCTAATTCCTACTCCCATCTAAATGGAAACTGAACATGATTTAGTGAACTGGACATGAGCTAAGTTACTAAGTTCCATTAACTAACGGAATACTATTGATATCTGACCACTGACTGAGTCACGAGTTCATGGAGATTTTTCCAGAGTCATAAGACTATCTGAAGTCTAAGGATTCATAGCTTGACTGAGAGCATCGTGAAAATATGCCATGGCTCTATGTACACAGCTAATGTTTCGGGTAAAAGTACCCCCAGGACTCGATGGAAGGAAACTGACAAAGCATAACTTACTTGAATACATAATAATCATCATCATACATTTGTTGAAGCATTTCATCAAACATGTGATAGGCATAATCTTGTACGTACATGGGGATTTCATGATATCATGCTAATTATACACTTTCCCTTCATCTAAGTATTCAACCAAACACATAGTAGGCATAGAATGTGTAAACAACATCATACAACAATTAACTGTCGTAGTTCAATTCCAATTTAATCATTCAAGGGTTTAGTCCTAGTGTTTCATGAATCTATACCATTACAAATCAACCCATATGGAATTTAACACTCCTTCATGGAATACAATTCAATTACTCCTTATTAACAAGAACAAAAGCAACCCAATCATGAACTTCATAAGAAAATCCATAACTTGAATTTAGAAAAGGGATTCTTAGGCTTTATGGATGAAAGGAGTTCATGAATGAACACTATGCATACCTTAGTTCGTTATTTCATAAAGATTGACATAGAAAATTTCTTGGAATTAGATCTTCTATGAAAACCCTAGATTGTTTTTGAGAGGTTTTTGAGAGGAGAGATTGTATTTTGGGTGAAGAGTAGCTGAATCACGTGTTAAAGGGCTTAAATAAGGTGGGAAGTTGACCCTTTTAACCCTGGATGCGTCATTTAATTTCAGTAAATTTTTTCTGAACTAGGCCCCTAGTGTGATGCAGCATTATCGTGCCGTGTAAATGGAATTTAACAATTGAGAAATTGAGGGATGGAGAGACGCAGAGCCATCGCGTTTCCCATTCCTTCGTGACCTGGAACTTTGGTGCGACGCGGGGGAAATTGCGCTGAGACATTGGAAAAAGGACAATTATGAATTTGAGTGCTGGCACAACATCCTATAATTTTGTAAACCTACTAGAAATTTTCAAATGCTATTTCCTCTTGTGGGGTGGTGCGCCACTGACTAATATGGCGCTGTTTTACGACGGAAACTTGAAATAGTAATAACTTCTTACCCGATTATCGAATTTAAGCAAATTATATATCGATGGAAAGTTTATTGAATTTTCCATATGACAGAATGTGAAAATCTTTAATATTCCTCATGGAATAATTGTCCTTCACTTTAGAAGCTAATACTAGGCATTCTTGGGATGAAATTTGCTAGAAATCTTCGGCGTATTACAATATCTCCCCATTGAGAACCTTAATCCTCTAGTGAGACTGACTGAGAAGGGAAACAATAAGCTAAACATGAACTAAACATGAATAACTGGAACATGATCTCATGACTGACAAGCTGAACATAACATACTGAACATGCATATCTGATGCATGTGTAACTGATTCATAAATGCATGACTGAATGTTTCAAGGAACTAAGTTTCTCACAATGAGAATGTATTTCTGATGCATAATTATATAATTGAACTGATACATAAATTCATGATTGAATATGCAATGGTACTTGATACCAAGTTTATACTGGGAACATGAACTTGAAATTGAATACCAAGTTCGTGATGAACACTGATCATGAAACTGAGTAAGCTTAAGGAGAACTGTTACCTTGAGCTTGATCTGAGTTGGTGGAGATGAGGTGAGGATACTTGGTATGCATGTCTTCTTCTGCTTCCCAAGTATCTCCCTGGATGGACTGATTTTGCCAAAGAACTTTAACTAGAGGGAATTCTTTGTTTCTCAATCTACAAGTCTGATAGTCTAAGATTTTGACTGGAATCTCTTCATAAGAGAGAGTGTTCTAAACATCATTGACCTAAATAGGGACTACAACTAATGGGTCACCTATGCACTTCTTGATCAAATAGACATGGAATACTAGATGAACTGAGGCTAGATCTGAAGGAAATTTGAGCTCGTAATCTACCTCGCCAAATCAACTGAGAATCTTGAAGGGACCGACATATCGGGGACTGAGTTTTCCTTTCTTTCCGAAATGCTTCAATCCATTCATGGGAGAGATCTTTAGATAGACATAGTCACCAATCTCAAACTCAAGATCTTTTCTACGAATATCTGCATAAGATTTCTGTGGCTCTGAGCAGCCCGAAGTCTTTCTTTGATCAACTGGAATTTTTTCTAAGGCATCGAATACTACGTCAGGACCTATGACTGAGGCCTCACTAAATTCAAACCAACCAATTGGAGATCTATATCTCCTACCATATAGAGCTTCAAATGGAGCCATCCAAATACTGGAATGATAGCTGTTGTTGTATATAAACTCAATCAAAGGCAAGTGGTCATCCCAACTTTTCTTGAAATCAATTTCACACGCCCTTAGTATATCTTATAAAGTTTTAATGGTCCTTTATGCTCGACCATCTGTCTGGGGTTGAAAGGTTGTACTAAGATGAACTTGGGTACTAAGGCCCTTTTGGAATACTTTCCAAAAATAAGAGGTAAACTGGGTACCTTTGTCTGAGATAATAGACAATGGAATACTGTGCAATCTTACCAACTCCTTGATGTAGAGTTTGGCATAATCCTTAGTTGAATAAGAGCTATGAACTGGAAGGAAATGAGTTGATTTGGTTATTCTTTCTACAATGACTCAGACTGAATCATACTGATGATGAGTTAAAGGAAAACCCATCACGAAGTCTATGTTTCCATGTTCTCACTTCCAAGTAGGAATACTAAACTCCGGCATGGACCCACTAGGCTTCTGATGCTCTATCTCAACTTGCTGAAATATAGAGCACTTAGCCATAAACTCTGCAACATCTCTCTTCATCCTACTCCACCAATAGATCTCCCACAAATCACGATACATCTTTATGGCCCCTGGATACATAGAGTAATATGCACCATGCACTTCTGCAAGAATTTGCTGCCTTAAGTCATCTACACCTGGAACACAGAGATGACCCTAACAACGAAGGATATTATCTCCCCATTGGGAGAAAACCTCTACTTTCTATTCCTAAATTGACTCTTTTAAATTGTCAAGGCTGGGATCTTTATCTTGCTTTTATCACCTCAAAAATGAGAGATGATTCTAAACTACTCTGAATCCATATATCACCCTCATCTGTATCAACTAAATGAATGCCTAGTCTAGTAAACTGATGGACTTCCTGAGCTAACTTATTCTTACTATCCTCAACATGAGAAACACTATCCATGGATAGTCTACTGAGAGCATCGTCCACTATGTTGACCTTGCCTGGATGATAGAGGACACTCATGTCGTATTCTTTCAAGAGCTCTAACCACCTTCTTCGATAAATATTGAGATCTTTCTGAGAAAAGACATACTGAAGACTCTTATGATCTGTGAACACATCTACATGAACACCGTATAAATAATAACTCCAAATATTTAAGGAAAATACTATGGCTGCTAACTCATGATCATGAGTAGGATAATTCCTCTCATGGGGTTTAAGCTGTCTAGAGACGTAGGCTATAACCTTACTATGATGAATGAGGACACAACCCAAACCTATTCTAGATGCATCACAATACACTACAAACCCATCTGGACCATCTGGAAGAGATAAAACTAGAGCTAAGGTGAGTCGAGTCTTCAACTCCTAAAAACTCTTCTCGCAAGGATCTGACCACTGAAACTTGACTTTCTTCTAAGTCAATCTAGACATAGGGGATGCAATAGATGAAAATTCTTCAATAAACCATCTGTAATAGCCAGCCAAACCTAAGAAACTCCTGATATTTGAAGGACAGATAGATCAAGGCCAGTTTCTTACTGCTTCGATCTTTTGAGGATCGACTTTAATACCATCACCGGAAATGATCTGACCAAAGAATGCTACTAACCTTAGCCAAAATTTACACTTACTGAATTTGGTGAATAGCTGATGATCTTTGAGAGTCTAAAGTACTGTCCTGAGATGGTCTACATGATTGCGCTCATTGCGGGAATAGACCAAAATATCATCTATGAAGACTATGACGAGCATATCTAAGTACTGCTTGAACACGCGGTTCATCAAGTCCATGAAAGCTACAGGGGAATTGGTAAGACCAAATGACATGACTAAGAATTCAAAGTGACAATACCAAGTACGGAAAGCTGTTTTCAGAATTTTACTTTCTCTAACTCTGAGCTAATGATAGCTGGATCTGAGGTCTATCATAAAGAAATAGCTGGCACCATGAAGTTGGTCAAACAAGTCGTAGATTTTAGGAAGAGGATACTTGTTCTTGATCGTGACCTTATTGAGTTGATGGTAAACAATTCACATTCTGAGAGAACCATCTTTCTTGCACACGAATAAACTGGTGCACCCCACGGGGAAACACTGAGTCTAATGAATGCCTTATCTAAGAGATCCTTCAACTATTCTTTCAATTCTCTAATTTCTACTGGTGCCATTCTGTATGGTGAAATAGATGTAGGCTGAGTGTCTGGAAGGAGATAAATACCAAAGTATATTTCCCTTTTGGGAGGAATTCCTGGAAGATCTTCGGGAAAGGCATTTGAATATTCATTTACAAATGGAACTAATTTAAGACTAGGAGTCTTAGAAATAAAATCTCTAACATGAACAAGATGGTAAACACATCCCTTAGATATCATTTTTCTTGCCCAAAGGTATGAAATAAGCTGACCCTTGAAAGCGGATACACTACCATCCCACTCAAGGATGGGTTCATTTGGAAACTAAAACTGGACTATTATGTTTCTACAGTTGACTGTGTCATAGCAGGAATGAAGCCAATCCATTTCAAGAATGACATCAAAATCAGTCATATCTAATTCGACTAAGTCTACTGAAGTAACTTTCTGAAATATCATAACCGAGCAGTTCCTGTATACCCACTAGGCTATGATGGTTTTTCCTACTGAGGTAGAGAATGAGAAGGGCTCTGCTAGAATTTTGGGACTGATTCTGAAATCAACTGCTATATAGGGAGTAACAAAAGACAAAGAAGCTCCTGGATCTAGCAAAGCATAAATATGCACATGAAAGATCTATAACATACCAGTAACTACATCAGGAGAATTTTCCTGATCTTGTCAGGTCTGAAAAACATATAGTCTATTTGGACATTACCTACTAGTAGCACTAGTGGTGGCACCCTGCTGATTCGGGCAACCAAACTGAGCTGAGGAGCGGAGATAACTCTGATAACCTGACTGAGGGCAGTCTCTGAATTTGTGGCCTAGCTTGCCACAATTGAAATAGACATCACTGTAATCACCCTTGTGGTTCTTACCATAAGTCTGACAAAGGGGATTAGTTTGGGCATTACTAAAACTGCCCTAAGACTTAGAGCTTGGGAATCTATCTCTGAACTTAGGAGTTGGACCACTGGCTGAAGAAGGAGTTGGAACTAATGACTTAGAAAGAAAATGAGAATGGGTTCCTCCTTCTGATTTAGGCTTACTAAAATTGAAGCTACCTGTCCTAGCTTTCTTATTCTGCTTTTCCCTCTGCTTAATCTTCTGCTCCTCTATCTGCTGAGCATGGGTCATAAGTCTGGCTAAAGTTATGTCACTATTTAGCATGGCGGATCTACAATTATTAACCATGCTATCATTTACCCCTGAAGCAAACTTACTTATCTTGGATTTGTCGTCTGCAACCATATGAGGGGAATATCTGGCTAATTGAGTAAACGTTAGAGAATACTCTTTCACTGTCATATTTCTCTGCCTGAGGTTGATGAATTCTAGCACCTTAGCCTCTCTAAGATCTTGGGGAAATAATCTATCTAAGAATGCAGTAACAAACTCCTCCCACTCTGTAGGACCTACATCATCTGACTTTTCTAACTTCCACTATTTGAACTAAGTATGAGCTATATCCTGCAACTGGTATGTGGCTAACTTAGCACGCTCAACAGTAGTCACCCCCATGATGCCTATCACATTTTGAACTTGATCAATAAATTCCTGAGGGTCTTCATCTACTTTATACACATGGAAGAACGGAGGATTTATTCGGGTAAAGTCCCAAATCCTAGCTGTAGTTGAGTTGGCCACTGGGTTGGCTGAAACAATAGCTGGTCGCTCATTATGGGTAGCTACTGACTAAGCAATAGTGGTAAATGCGGTATGGAACTCCGCATGAGAAACATGATCGTCCAAAGGTTCTTCGGGATGAAAGGCTGACTGATTTCTTCTCTTAGGAGGCATATTCTGAAATAAAGAGAAGAAGAGGATTAGACTGAGAGATTGACTTATGATTATGCTCACTGGCACAACATGAATACTAAAAGAAGGGAAACAGTTCCTAAATAACTCATAGCCATTTGCACATAAATGTGGCGTGCAACACACTCATGCAAAAGACTATACTAGATGTGGCTTTCAGACTTCTTAGGACTCTATTAAACCTTAGGATCTGATACCAAGTTTGAAACACCACAATTTGCTGAACCAAAATGCTACACGGTGCTCATGACCCCAAAGTACCACAAGTTAAACCATGACTGATATTTGTATATGTATACTATATAAAATACTAAATAATGCAGAAACATACATTGAAAGGACATAACATCTGTGAGGTAATACAATACCCAAAACAAAATTGTAAACACATAAGTCTAAAACATAATAGTCTGCATCTAGTCTGAAAGCCTCTACTGTCTAAATAATCTGAGTAAGGAGTTAATGGGACATGTCCCCAACTAACTCCAACTAATAACTAATCATTGAAATAGTGTAGAAATAATCATGTCCTCAAAGGATGAGGACTCACATCTATTCTGACTGCTGAGACTAGATCTACTGCTGATCTAGAACTCGTGTCTCTGAACCTATGGTGTAACATAAAAAGAAAGCACCATAGAGCAAATGCATTAGTACAATGGAATGTACTAAGTATAAATGTGAGGTAGGCTAATGCAAAGGTTAACATGCATGAATAATGCTAGTTGACTGTCTAACATAAATGCGAGAATGCATACTTAAATATGTAACTATAACTGACACTGTGATATTGTGATTACTGAATCTGAATACTGATGACATGAAATACTAATAAATGATATAACTAATAGCATAAATAACTATATCTGAATGTAACTGATAACATGGGTGACTATATCTGATAGTCCTGAATATGATGGAACTATCTGAGTTCCTTACTGTATCTAAGTCAACTATATCTGATAGTCTTGAATCTAAAGAACTATCTGAGTTATAGTACTGAGACTGGTACTGAAACTGTGGGAGGTTGTATTTAATTGGCATGCCCTTGATACACTATTATTACTGATTTGGGGTCCAATCTGTGACCTCAATTGAAAGAGTGTCAATACTGTGCCACTAGTAAGGACAAGCTATGGGCGACCCTTGTCTGTAGCATCCCCAAAAGAGAATGGTGGGGCCCTTATCTAACAGTGGTTATCTACCTTATCAACCCTCATCAAAGAATGTTGATGTCTCAACCTATGCTGGCTATATAGTTCTGGAATGCAAGGATGACTTCTAAGGATCACACCCTTATATGATAGTATGTGTCCCCATCCTTGGGTTCACTCGGTGATAATTCCTACTCCCATCTGAATGTACACTAAACACGATTTACTGAACTAAACATGAGTTGTGTTACTATGTTTCGTTGACTAACGAAATACTACTAATATCTGACAACTGACTGAGTCATGAGATCATGGATATTTTTCCTGAGTCATAAGACTATCTGAAGTCTAAGGATTCATAGCTTAATTGAGAGTATCGTGAAATCATGACATGGCTCTAGGTACACAACTAATGTTTCGGGTACAAGTACCCCAGGACTCGATGGAAGGAAACTGACAAAGCATGTCTTAGTTAAATACATAATAATTATCATAATACGTTTACTAAAGCATTTCATCAAACATATGATAGGCATAAGCTTGTACGTACATGGGGATTTCATGATAATATGATAATTAGACACTTTCCCTTCATCTAGGCATTCAACCAAACACATAGTAGGCATAGAATGTGTAAACAACATCATATAACAATTAACTATCGTGATTCAATTCCAATTTAATCATTCAAGGGTTTAGTCCTAGGGTTCATGAATCTATACTGTTACATATCAAACCATATGGAATTAAACACTCATTCATGGAATAAAATTCAACTACTCATTATCAGCATAAAAAAAAGTAGCCCAATCATGAACTTCACAAGAAAATCCATAACTTGAATTTAGAAAAGGGATTCTTAGGCTTTATGGATGAAAGGAGTCCATGAATGAAAACTATGCATACCTTTGTTTGTGATTTCATGAAGATTGACAGAGAAAATTTCTTGGAATTAGATATTCTATGAAAACCCTAGCTTGTTCTTGAGAGGTTTTTGAGAGAAGAGAGTGTATTTTGGGTGAAGAGTCACTGAATCATGTGTTAAAGGGCTTAAATATGGGTGGGAAGTTGACCCTTTTAACCCTGGATGCATTATTTAATTTCAGTAGAATTTTCTCGAACTGGGCCCCTAGCACATTGCGGCATTATCGCATCATGTCACTAGAATTTGACAATCGAAAAACTGACGGATGGCGCAATGCAGAGCCATCATGTTGCCCCTTTCTTCGTGACCTAGAACTTTGGCGTGAAGCGGGGGAAATTGCACTGAGACACTGGAAAAAGGACAATTCTAAATTTAAGTATTGGCATGACGCGCCATAATCGCGGACACCTACTGGAAATTGCCAAATGCCATTTTCTCTTGTTGCACGGTGCGCCACTGACTAATATGGCATTGTTTTATGATGGGAACTTAAAATAGTCATAACTTCTTACCCGATTATCGAATTTAAGCGAATCATATATTGATGGAAAGCTTATTGAATTTTCCACATGATAGAAAGTGAAAATCTTAAAAATTCCTCATGGAATAATTATCCTTCACTTTAGAAGCTAATACTAGGCATTCTTGGGACGAAATTTGCTAGAAATCTTTGGGGTAATACAATGACATAAGCAATTGTGTTATTATTTGTGCTAGAAGTCATGATTATTGATTATGAGAAACTATGCTATTAATTATACTAGAAATATTGATGCTTGACTATATTGGCACTTATGACATTGATTATACATTGATACTCAGCAAGGCCGAGGGATAATTATGATGATATTGATACCAGGTAAGGCCGGAGGATAATTATGATGATACATCCAAAAAGAAAAGAGAATATTATCATAATACATTAATACCCGACAAGGCCAGAGAATATTATGTTGATACATTGATACCCCACAAGGTCGGAGGATATTATAATAATACATTGATACCCAAAAAGGCTGAAGATATTATGATGTGACATTGATACCTGATAAGGCCAGAGGATATTATTATGATACGTTGATACCTGGCAAAGTCGGAGGATATTATGATAATACATTGATACCTGGCAAGGCTGGAGAATGATCATATTGATGCGCATATATGTACATCTACAGGTTAAGTACATCTATGCCCTATGTATGGATATTATATATCCATATACATATGCAAGTTGGGTATGATGTCGATATTAGGGATGTCACATATAGACTAAATGTGGTAATTATGATAACTAGTGAACTAGTGAGGATTAATAATAATTATTAATTAATGATAAATGATTATAAATTAGTATAGTTGATGCTTAGTGATGAATAAGGATTAGTGGTGGATATTGTTTGAGTGACCATTTATGACTAATTGATAAATGAGGATTAATTGGTAAAGTATGATTAGATAATAAATATTGTCTAGTTAGTAACAAGTTATTAGTGTATATGTGGTGAATAATTGTTAAAAGATGACTGGATGTTATATGATGGCGAGTTATTAAATGAATTAGTTAATAAGAGTTGCCAATTGGCATATGGGAGACAATTTTATATTTGTGATTGCTTGTGTTGATGCTTTATGATAAGTTATTATTCCGCATTGTTACTTTTTATGCATAGCTATATTGGCATATATTGATGTTTTATGTTATACCATTATTTTGATGTAATTACTTACTATGTACCATAATATTGGAGATGATTCAGGTTCATTTTTGTACCTTGACTTAGTTATGGTATCTTGTATTTTATCATACTTATATCATGACTTTGCCCAGTCGGCCAATGATACCTACTGAGTACCCATTGTTTTGGTACTCATACTACACTTTTATACCTTTTTGGTGCAGATTCGAGTACTAGATATCGTCATTGATTATTGATCCTACTGAGTCGATATTTTTGGAGATAAGGTGAGATCTCACCCATTTTTCACTATCTTTATATTCATTCTTTGGTTATCAAGATAGATGTCGTTGACTATTCTAAGTCTTTAAGTTGTAATACTATTAGATGCTCTTGTGCTAGCTCTACCAAATCATGGGATGGTATCTTGTATTGATTGCTTTAATCTATTTAGAACTCTTTCTTATTTATAAGTGTGTTGTTCATTTTTGCCTATGTTGGGCATTTCCTACTGAATTAACCCATTGCATTAGCTCCGGGTTATGGTTTGGCTTACCTACTGGTAGGATTAAGTAGATTCCATCATGACTTGCAAATCAGGTCGTGACACTATGTACCACTTAAATCAGTTGTAGTGTAGTGCACTCGTACCTAAATTTGCACCAAAAGGGGGCAATGGGTATGAGTACGGTCCACTTGTACTCAGTAGGTGTCATAGGCCAGCTGAGCAAAATAGAAAATAAAGCATTTAAAATACACACATGGGAACGTCACTTACAATCAGGAAATATCCCAAACGGTAGCCCACACCACCTCTACTAACAATTCTACAACATAAACATATACCAAATACAATTACAAAAAGAAGCACCAATAGGTAGGTATCAAATCAAAAATGAAAATATAGTAGAGAATGTATACAATAAATGAAATACATTGAAGATTATGATGATGATGTGATGCTCAAGGTTGTCACACAACCTCTGTATATACCTACCAAGTTGTGCTTCCAGTTGTGCTTCCAGGTAGGACACATGGGGGTTCACAACTCATATACAATCCAATATCCAGTCTCCTATACCAATATCCATAACTCCTCTCCAGCTCATCCATCGGTAGAGGGTTTTTAAAGATATCATATTTTTTGTCAGAAAAAGTCAGTATTATCAGTGTTTATACAGTGGTACCAATGTTTCATAAATGTATATGATATGAGGATATAATGCTAACAACCAAGCAAAATGAGAATTTCTAAATCTAACCAATATACCAATCATGTGAGCCAAAATCCTCTCAATAATCCAACCATCCATGAATCCAATGTAGTCTATATACTAATAGAGTGAAATACACAATAGTATGCCATTGATATCACATAAACTCCTATTTATGCTTTTTCATCAGAAAATATATAATCAAATATACATATTCAAGGCCAATAACATCATATAAGATCACACCTTGTTACACATAGCAAATAATGTCTCAAAACCACCAATTTATAATTAAATAGGCCCCCACACAGGCAAGATGTAATAATATAGCCATTTTCATGATTGGTTCCCACACCCTCAACACGATTTATATCCATATTGATTATCCAACCTAGTCTAAAGAAAGTTAATCCATAACCTACCTCAAATGTCAAAATCGGTAAGAACAACCCTTTAACATTGATATTTCACCTCATGCACAGACCTTAAATAAACTAAAACAACAAATATAGAATCTATGTGTTAAAAGAAAGCCAACGATGCCTATATTGCCCATTTCTAGGTCGAGGTCAAAATGGATTTATCAAAAAAAATGGTAGAAGTGAAATTTTAGTCCAAAAATATATTTCCCAAGATTAAAGGAACTTATTGAAGAAAGAACAAGTGAAAATGGGTTGGATTGGGGTTTAAATAAAGCATTTACCAATTATAGAACTTTTGGGATGAAATCCCAAGTTCCACCTTTGAATTCAAGCTTTAAAATAATTTAAATGACAAGAATCGAATAAAAGTAATTGAAATAAGGATTTGGAGCTTACCCAAGTTTTAAAATGGGAGAAATTGTCCAAAAACTTAAAAGTCCAAGCACCAAGACTGAAAAAGGGTGAAAATCATGAAAAATGAGGGAGTAAACCCACCCAGACTTCGTCGAAGCAACCATCGGGTTGCTTAAGCAGCCATTACATAAGCGAAAAAATGTCACTTATACGATGCTTGCCTAGTCGAGTAAGTGACATGGCTATCGCTTAAGAGATTGGTAGCCTAAGTAATAGGGTCTTCACTTAGATTTCTTAAGAAACAAATAGGCTACTTAAGAAACCAACAAGTTGCTTAAGCGAGTGCACCAGCTGGAGACTTGGAGAATTCCAAGTCTCCACAGACCCCTCGGGATACATCCAAAATTTTAAGAAAATAAATAAGCTATGCTATTAGACGAAATTTGATGCTTCAAACTTAATAGCAATGTCAAATTTTCAAAAAAACCATCATTTTCACAAAGTTAGCCCCGGAAACCAATTTCATAACTCTCCAAATTGAGGGTCAAAATAAGATATAAAAGTTGTACAACCACACTAACCATGTTACCAACCTAAATCGATGTTTCAATCTGTTGATGCAGTTCATACCATCCAATGCACAGATCAATAAATGTTGACTAAAATCAACTATAACTCTTTTAATGCCACCAAAACCCACAAATTTTCACAAATCACACTAAATTTCATTAGGAACTATGCCAATCATCCACACACTCTAGAAATACCCCTATTCAATATCGAGAAGGATTAAAAAGGTCAAATCACTTAGAAATATATAATTCACAAAAATAACCAAGAATTAGGCCAATACAAAATTATACCATGACAAGAAAATTGAGAGGAAGGTATTTTATTTCGGTTAAGTAGCCTTGTTATATATTTCAAGACTCTCGCTTGTTTCTTGGCAAGTTGAAGTCTAGGTAGTCTGGACCATTCATCGTGGTAAGAGTATCTCCATATGGTGCTACTGAGTTACAATGAGATGGGTATGATCCATCCAACGTATACAAGCATCGTGATAAATATTATATGGAAAGCACAAAAGAGGTTGAAATATGTGAGAACTTGAGCCTTAGTGAAGTCTGAGTAGTTAAGGAAGTTGAATTATGTCACGATGTTGAATCAAGCACTTTATGAAAGGCAACCCACAGGCTTACTGCTAAAGTCTGAGTACCCAACATATCCATGTCGTGTCACGATGTTAAATCAAAAGCTTCTTAGAAGGCTACCTAAGGTTTTAGTGTTCACTTTGTTTTGTCTTTCAAGATAGGAAGCATTGGGAAATCAATAGATTATGACAAAATTGCAAAAGTTTAGAAAAGTCCAAGTAAGTAGACACACGACTCCTACCCATGAGTCGTGATTCCAACCTATGACTCGTGTGTTTAGTTGTGACGATTAGAAACCCCCAACTAATCTTTGAACATAAATATACGATTCCAACCCACAAGTCATAGGTTAAACCCATAAACCATGGGTTGTGTGATAGTCATCAAAATAAAAATATGGGTTGCAGAAGTCATACCCACAACTCCAGCATATGGATCATAGGTACAACTTATGACTCGTAGGTTGAGTCATCGCTAGAGACTAGGACAAATTATAATTTTTTATATATGGTCCCATATAACTTGACTTGGATAGGGTAACCCACATAATTTAAACCCTAAAACCCAATACATTTTCCCATAAGTTACAACTTCTGCTCAAATTCAAACTCTTTCTCTCCTATATAACATTCAAATATCCCTTCTCCATATATCACCACTATGTATACAACAAGTTTTGAATTAAGAAAAATATATTGTTCTTTCTTCTTCTCAAATTTTTGTCATAAGGTAAGGTTTTTCATGGTTCAAATTTGGTTAATGAATAGATTTTGATTGAGGAGATCTATGAATACACATAGAGTAGATAAGAAATTGCTTCATTATTATAATTCTTGCATTTCTTGGAACCCAAAATGATGGAATTGAATTGATTAATGTTGCCTTGCCCTATTTTGATCAAAATTGATCTATTAAAGGGAATGATTTTTTGATTTGGAATTAAAATCTAAAAAAAATTGTGTCACTTTAGGTTTGGACTTATACCCCAACCTACAACCCATAGGTTGAACCCACGAGTTGTAAGTTGCAATTATAGGTTGAACCTACAAATGGTAGGTACAACCTATGACTCATCAGATTCACTTCAAAGGCTTTGTCTGATTTCTAAGGGCCAACCTATGAACCATAGGTATAACCTACGAACCATAGGTATAACCTACGACTAAAAAATTGCAGTTGTAGGTTAAACCTAACTTGGAAACTTAATTTTTTTTTCTTTCATTGTTTAAATTACTGTGATTCAAGTACTAATATTTCTCCTTACAGGTATTATGGCACTAAAAGCTACACCAAAAATGGGCGTGCAGTCTAGATTGAGAGATGAGTCTCCTACATGAAGTGGATCTATAAAGATGTAATCCATTAATAGTGTAACCTTAACCCCATTCTAGACTTGGGATAGAACTTACAAAGATGCAATATCTAGAGCTTCCATTCAATTAGTCTCTTAGCCTGCCCCACTATTGATACCTTAGTCCCTATAACACCTCACATTTTTATGCCAAAATTCTAACTGTCATTCCAACATATGTGTAACGCCCTAAATCTGATACCTAGAATGCTACACAGTGCTAGCAATCCCGAAGGATCACAAGCAAACCCATGACTAATATCTTTAACTGAGAACTACATAATATTTTGTATAAATATGGAATAAAAGGGATGAAAGGCTATATGGTTCAAATATCTGATAAAACATAACATCTAGAAACACGGTATAACAATACCAAAACCTGAAATAAACTATCTGAACATGCTAGTCTGAAAGCCTCTAAACTGTCTAAAAACTGTGGAGTTGATGGAACATGTCCCTAACTAACTCCGTATACTAAAACTAAAATAATGAAGTAGTGAAATAATCATGCAATCCTTGAATAATGAGGATTCACTGCAAATCTACTGCTGCTGGCTGAATCTGCAACTAAGTACGATCGAGAACTTGAGCGTCCGAACCTATGGTATAAAACACCATAGCGCACAAGAAAAGTATGTGTCATTACATCTGAATGTACTAGTATGTAAAGTGAGGTAGGTTGAATACATGGGGTTGATATGCATGAATTATACTAACTGACTGAATAATATGAACGTGAGAATATATGCATGAATACGTAACTATAAATGAGATCATGATAATACTGACTACTGGGTTGGAATACTGATAACATGAGTTTTGTATAACTGACATACTGTTAGCTGAGTCTCTGTGTCTGACAGTATTGATTCTGATGGAACTAGCTGAGTTTTGTCCTGAACTGAATAACTGTATCTAACATAAATGAATTTGAAGAACTATCTGAGTTCTTTTACTGAGACTATAAGAAGTAGTCATCTAACCAACATGCCCCTTTTCTATATAGAGTTGGGGTCCAATCTGTAACCTAATTAGAAAGGTGTCAATACCACACTACTAGTAAGGACAAACTGTGAGTGACCCTCATCTGGTAGTGTCCCCAAACAAGAATGGTGGGACCCTCAATTGGCAGTGTTAATCCACCTCATCAACCATCAACTGTCAGTGTTGATGTCTCAACTTATGCTTGCTACATAGTTCGAGAGTGCAAGAATTGCTTGTAAGGGTCATACCCTCAATAATGAATGTGTTCCCTCATCCTTAGGTTTTCTTGGTGCTAAATCTTATTCCCAACTGAATAGCCACTAAACTAATTATACTAAGATGAACTGAATTGAGTTCACTGAGTTTCGTGGACTGACAGAATATTACTGAATTTTGTTAACTGACTGAGTTCATGAGATTACTGAGTTTTTCCTGAGTTATGTAAGTGACTGAATTCTACTGATCATGGTATGATTGAGATTATCAAGAAACTGGCTCTGTCTCTAGGCACACAACTAAATTGTCAGGTATAAATACCTCCTAGACTCGATAGCATAAAAGTAATTCATGGCATAAGTTCGAAAGCACAACAATGGCTACACATATATCTATAATCCATTGACTAAGACATTTCATCATACACTTGGCATGCATTAACTTGTACATGAATGGGGATTTCATGCTATCATACTATAATGACACTTTTTCCTTCACATAGGCATTTAATCAAATATATGGGGAGTATACTTGGGTTATACTATCATCAATGTATCTAATTATCATGGTTTCATAAATAAATTTGTAATTTGAAGGGTTTATCATTAATATTATGCAAATCATCACATACTAGGATAAATCATTGGAGCATGTAATTTAAAACATAATCAAAACCCAACAACAACATGGACATGAATTTCAATTCAACTAAATTATGAACATTCATAAATACACAATCTTTGGAATTTGAAAATAGATTCTTGAGCTTCATGGGTGAAAGGGACCTATGAATTAACACTTGACATACCTTGTTTATGAGTCTTTTGAAGTTCTTGGACTTGAAGAACTTGAATCTCTTAGCTTCTAGAAGAAGGGTTGGGATCTTGTTCTTGGGGATTGATCTTTGAGATAAACCCTAATTTGGTGTTGTAAATGAATAATGATGTTATGACCTCTGGTTTGGTATAATTAGGGGTCAAAATAGGTGGAAAAATACCCAAATACCCTTTTAAAAACATCTTTAAATCACTGATCAAAAGTGACGATGGTTTGGATGATGGTCCGTCGCTAGCTCGACGGTCCTTCAGTCCATCCCATCGTACTTGGATAGAACCTAAACTTCCTACCTCGTCTATGACAATTTGGGCAATGATCCATTGCTAGCTCGACGGTCCATCGGTCCTGACCGTTGCACTTGGCCAGAAGACGGGTTTACTACCTTAGTCGTGATGGCTTGCGCGATCGTCTATCTCTATCTTAATGGTCCGCCGGCTTGATCTTTGCTTCTGGGTAGTTTCGATAGTTCTCTATAAAATTTCCATAACTTTTTTTACTCCAATATCGAATTTGGATAAAATTGGTATCTTTGGAAAGCTAATTTAATTTTCCACATGATAAAATGTCGAAATTAGGGAAATTCTATCTGATTTAAACATTAATCATTTAGAAAGTCATCACTAACTCTTCTACAAACTAGATTTTACTTAAAGAAAGTTTGGGGTATTACAATATCTCCCCCTTAGGAACAGTCATCCTCGAATGGAACTGACTAGACTGGGAAAGCTGATAGACTGATCTTACTTAAGGGATGTGAACATTTGAACATATCTATATGACTGGAACTTCTGATTTACTGAAATATCATACTTAATATGCATGTCTGATGCATGGATATATGACGGATAGTCTTCATGAATGCATGACTAAAATTACTGAGAAGCTGAGTTTCTCATTATGTGAATGCATATCTAATGCATGAATAAGTGAATGACATAATACATAAACATATGACTGGATATGCAAGGGTATTTGATACCAAGTTTATAACTGAAATCTAAATATGAAAATGAATAAGTTTGAGAAAAGCTATTACCTTGGGTTAAGTCTGAGTTTGTGGAGAAGAGGTGAGGATACTTGGTCCGTCTGTCTACTTCTGCTTCCCAAGAAGCTCCCTCAATGGACTGATTCCATCAAAGAACTTTGACTAGGGGGACTTCTTTGTTCCTCAGTCTGCGAGTCTGGTAGTCAAGAATTTTGGCTGGGATCTCTTCGAAAGAAAGGTTGTTTTGAACGTCTAAGCCCTCTACCAGGACTATAACTGCTGGGTCACCTATGCATTTCTTTAGCAAGAAGACATAGAACACTGGATGAACTGAGGCTAGATCTGAAGGCAATTTGAGATCATAAGCTACCTTGCCGAAACGAATGAGAATTTTGAAGGGACTAACATATCGAGAACTGAGCTTTCCCTTCTTGCCGAGGCACTTCACTCCCTTCATGGGATAGATTTTTAAGTACATATAATCACCAATCTCAAAATCGATATCCTTTCTGCGCATATCTGCGTATGATTTTTGTCGGCTCTGAGCTATCTTGAGCCATTCTCTAATCAACTGAACTTTCTCTAAGGTATCGAAGACCAAGTCAGGCCCAACTACTCCGGCCTCGCTGACTTCGAACCAACCGATTAGAGATCTGCATCTCCTACCATAGAGAGCTTTGAATGAAGCCATCTGAATACTGGAATGATAGTTGTTGTTGTATGCAAATTCAATCAAAGACAAATGGTCATCCTAATTACCCTTAAAATCAATTGTACACGCCCTTAGCATATCTTTCAAGGTCTGAATTATCCTTTCTCCTTGACCATCTTTTTAAGGATGAAAGGTTGTACTAAGGTGAACTTGGGTACCAAGACCTTTTTGGAATGCTTTGCATAAGTAAGAGGTGAACTGGGTACTTCTATCCAAAAAATAGACAACAAAACACCGTGCAATCTGACCAACTCCCTGATTTAGAGTCTAGCGTAATCCTTGGTTGACTAAGAGGTATGGACTGGAAGAAAATGAGATGATTTGGCCATCCTATCTACAATGACCCAAATTGAATCATGTTGACGGTGAGTATGAGGAAAACCCATCACAAATTCCATGTTCACTTATTTCCACTTCCAAGTAGGAATACTGAATTCCTGCATAGACCTACTAGGCTTTTGATGCTCTATCTTAATCCACTGATATGTAGATCACTTAGCCACAAACTCTACAATATCTTTCTTTATCCCACTCCATTAATAGATCTCCCACAAGTCGTGGTACATCTTAGTGACCCATAGATGAATAAAGTAGCACGCACCATGCTCTTCTTCAAGAATTTGTTTCCTCAAGTCATCCACAAATGACCCTGACAACAGAGAACACCATCTCCCCCTTGGAAGAAAACCTCTACCTTCTGATCTCTGACTAACTCTTTTAACTTAACAACACTGGGATCTCTATCTTGTTTTTCCTAACTTCAGAAACTAGAGATAATTTGAAACTACTCTAAACCTATATATTACCCTTGGCTAAATCGACTAAGCGGACACCTAGTCTGGCAAGAAGATGAACTTCCTGAGATAGCTTCTTATTATTGTCTTCAACATGAGAAACACTACCCATAGATAGTCTATTGAGAGCATCGACCACTACATTGGCGTTTCCTGGAGCTTTAACCACCTTCTCTGACAGAGATTAAGATTTTTCTGAGAGAACACATACTGAAGGCTTTTATGATCTGTGAACACATCTACATGGACACTATACAAGTAATACCTCTAAATCTTCAAGGTAAATACTATGGCTGCTCACTCAAGGTCATGAGTAGGATAATTTTTCTCATGGGGATTAAGTTGTCTAGAGGCATAGGCTATGACCTTACCATGCTACGTGAAGACACAACCCAAACCCAATCTAGATGCATCACAGTACACCTCGAACCCATCTAAACCATCTGGAAGAGCTAAGACTGTGGCTGAGGTGAGTTGAGTTTTCAACTCCTGAAAACTCTTCTTGGAAGGATCTGACCACTAATACATAACTTTCTTTTAAGTCAATCTGGACATAGGGGATAAAATAGAAGAAAATCCCTCAACAAACCATCTGTAATAGCTAGCCAACCCCAAGAAACTCCTGATATCTAAGGGATAGACAGGTCAAATCCAATTTCTTACTACTTCAATCTTTTGAGGATCAGCTCTAATGTCATCACTGGAAAGGATATGACCAAGGAATGCTACTGACCTTAGCCAAAATTTACACTTACTAAATTTGGCGAACAACTAATGATTTCTGAGATTCTACAATACTATTCTGAGATGGTCTGCATAATCATGCTCACTGCAGGAATAGACAAGAATATCATCTATAAAGACTATGACGAATATGTCCAAGTACTACTTGAACACGCGGTTCCTCAAGTCTATGAAAGCTGCTGGGACATTGGTAAGACCAAAGGACATGACTAAGAATTCAATGTGACCATACTGAGTTTGGAAAGCTATTTTTGGAATGTCACATTCTCTGACTTTGAGCTAATGATAGCCAAATCTGAGGTCTATCTTAGAGAAATAGTTGGCACCCTGAAGTTGGTCAAACAAATCATCAATTCTGGAAAGTGGATACTTGTTCTTGACCGTGACTTTATTGAGCTAGCAGTAATCAATGCACATTCTGAGAGAATCATCTTTCTTTCACATGAATAAGACTGGTGCACCCCATAGGGACACACTGCGTCTGATGAATTCCTTATCTAAGAAATCCTTCAACTATTTCTTTAATTCTCAAAGTTCTACTGGTGCCATTCCGTACGAAAAAATAGATATGGGCTGAGTATCTGGAAGAAGATCAATGCCAAAGTGTGTTTCCCTTTCTGGAGGAATTCCTGGAAGATCTTCGGGAATGACATCTGAGTATTCATTCACTACTGGTACTGATTCAAGACTGGGAGTTTCAGAACTAGTGTCCTTAACTCGAACAAGATGATAGACACATCTCTTAGATGTTATTTTCCATGCTCAAAGGTAGGAAACAAGCTGACCTCCGAACACTGAAGTAATACCCCTCCACTCTAGGACAGGTTTATTCAAAACCAAAACTAGACCACTCTATTTCTGCAATCGACTATAGCATAGAAGAAATGAAGCCAATCCATTCCAAGAATGACGTTGAAATCAATAATCTCTAATTTAACTAAGTCTGCTGATGTAACTTTCTGAAATATCATAATTGGATAGTTCCTATATACCCACCAGGCTATGATAGTTTTACCTACTGGGGTAAAGATTGAGAAAGGATCAGCTAGAATTTTGGGACTAACTCTAAAATCAACTGCTATATAAGGAGTAACAAAAGACAAAGAATCTCCTGGATCTAGCAAAGCATAAACATACAAGTGAAAAATCTATAATGTACCAGTGACCACATCAGGAGAATTTTCCTGATCTTCTCAGGACTGGAGAGCATAAAGTCTATTCGGACATTGCCCACTGGTTGTGCTGGAAGTGGCACCTTGCTTATTCGAGCGATCGAACTAAATTGAGGAATGGTTCTGCTGAACGTGAAATCCTAAATAGGGATAATCTCTAACTTTGTAGGCTAGCTTGCCACATCTGAAACACACATAATTACCAGCTCTACATATACCCTTGTGATTCTTACCATAATTTTGACAAAGAAGATGGGTGCGGGCACTGCTAATACTGCCATGAGACTTAGATCCTGGCTCCCTATCTCTGTCACCATCCCTAAACTTAGGAGTAGGAGCAATGGTTGAGGAAGGAGCTGGAATAGATGACTTTAGGTAGAATTGAGAATGGTTACCCTCTTCTAACTTAGGCTGATTAAAGTTGAAGCCACCAGTTCTAGATCTCTTATTCTGCTTCTCTCTCATCTCAATCTTCTACTCTTCTATCTTTTAAGCATGGATCATAAGCCTGGATATGTCCATCTCACTAATCGGCATTGCAAATTTGCACTCATTTACCATACTATCATTTATCCCATAGATAAACTTACTCATCTTGGCCCTACTATCTACCACTACATGAAGAGCATATCTAGCTAGTTGAGTAAACTTAAGAGAATACCCTTTCAATGTCATAGAGGTTGATAAATTCTAACACCTTAGCCTTCCTTAACTCTAGGGGAAAGAATCTATCAAGAAAGGCAGTGGCAAACTCTTCTCACTCAATAGAACCAGCATCTATAATCCGCTCTGCTTTCTACTATTTAAACTAAGAGTGAGCCACATCTTGCAACTAATATGTAGCTAGCTTAGAACTCTCACTAATAGTAACTCCTATGATATCCGTAATATTCTAAACCTGATTAAGGAATTCCTAAGGTTCCTCATCTAACTTAGACCTAAAAAAGAATGAAGTATTCATTTGGGTAAAGTCTCGAATCCTAGCTACAATAGTATTGGCCACTTGTTTAGCTGGAATAACAGCTAGCAATTTATTCCAAGCAGTAACTAAGTTAGCAAGAATAGTGAATGCAGCTCTAAACTCTACATGAGAAACACGTTCGTCCAAGGGGTCTGCTTGGACGGGCTGAGGGGCTGACTGATTTCTGTTTCTTCTTTTGGGAGGTATGTTCTGTAAATGAAAATAAGAAATGGATTAGACTGATAGTTTAACTTGAGCTCATGCTAACTCACATAATATGAATACAGAAAGAAGGGAAATTGTTTCTAAAACATGTCATAGCCTCATGTACATAAATATGGCGCACAATACACCCATGTACAAGACTCTAATAGATGCGGATTTCAGACTTCCTAGGATGCTATTGAACCTTAGGCTTTGATACAAAGTTTATAACACTCCGAATCTGATTCCCAAAATGCTATACGGTGCTAGCAATTCCAAAGGACCACAAGCTAACCCATGACTGATATTTATAACTGAGCACAATATAATATTCTGTATAAATGAGAATAAAAGGGCTAAAAGGTCATAAGGTTCAAATATCTGATAAAACATAACATCTGGAAACACGATATAACAATACCAAAATTGAAATAAACTGTCTGAACATGCTAGTCTGAAAGACTCTAAACTGTCTAGAAACTATGGATTTGATGGGACATGTCTCCAACTAACTCCGTCTACTAAAATTGAAATAATAAAGTGATGAAATAATCATGCGATCATCAAATGATGAGAACTCACTGCAAACTGGCTGAATCTGAAGCTAACTGCGATTGGGAACTTGAGCGTCTAAACCTATGGTATAAAACACCATAGTGCACAACAAAAATATGCGTTAGTACGTCTGAATATACTGGTATACAAAGTGAGATAGGCTAAATGCATAGGGTTCATATGCATAAACAATACTAACTGACTAAATAATATAAATATGAGAATATATGCATGAATATATAACTGTAAATGAGATCATAAAAATACTGACTATAGGGTTTGAATACTAATAATATGAGTTTTGTATAACTGATATACTATTAACTGAGTGACTGTGTCTAATAGTCTTACTTCTGATGGAACTAGCTGAGTTCCATCCTGAACTGAATGATTGTATCTAACAGTCTTGAATATGAAGAACTATTTGAATTCTTTTACTGAGACTAAGACTGAGACTGTAGGAAGTAGTCATCTAACTAACATGCCCCTTTTCTGTATAGAGTTAGGGTTCAATTTCTAACCCTAATTGGAAGGGTGTCAATACCGCGTCACTGGTAAGGAAAAGCTGTGAGTAACCCTCATCTGGCAGTGTCCCCAAAGGAGAACGGTGGGACCCTCAACTAAAAGTGTTAATCCACCTAATTAACCCTCAACTATCAGTTTTATTATCTCAACCTATGCTGGCTACATTATTCTGGAATGCAACGATTGCTTCTAAGGGTCAAACCCTCAATGGTCAGTGTGTACCCTAATCCTTAGGTTATCTCGGTGCTAAATCCTACTCCCAACTGAATAGACACTAAAATAATTATACTGAAATAAATTGGACTGAGTTTTGTGGACTGATGAAATATGACTGAATTCTATTAACTGACTGAGTTCATGAGATTACTGAGTTTTCCTGAGTCATGTAACTGACTGAATTCTACTAATCATGGCGTGATTGAGATTATCATAAATATGACACTGGCTCTAGGCACACAGCTAAATTATCGGGTATAAATATCCCCTGGACTCAATAGCATAAAAGTAATTCATGGCACAAGTTTGAAAGCACAGCAATGGCTACACATTTATCCATAATTCATTGATAAAGACATTTCATCAAACACGATATGCATTAACCTTTAAATGAATGGGGATTTTATACTATCATACTATAATGACACTTTTTCCTTCACATAGGCATTTAATTAAACATATGGGGAGCATACTTTGGTTATAACATCATCAATGCATCTAATTATCATGGTTGCATAAATAAACTTACAATTTGAAGGGTTTATCATTAATATTATGCAAATCATCGCATACTAGGATAAATCATTGGAGCATGTAATTTAAAACATGAATCAAAACCCCAAAAAAATGAACTTGAATTTTAATTCAACTAAATCATGAACATTCATAAATTCACAATCTTTGGAATTTAAAAAGAGATTCTTGAGCTTCATGGGTGAAAGGGACCCATGGATCAACACTTGACATACCTTGATTGTGAATTTCTTAAAGTTCTTGGACTTGAAGAACTTGAATCTCTTAGTTTCTTGAAGAAGGGTTAGGATCTTATTTTTGGCGATTGATCTTTGAGAGAAATCCTAATTTTGTTTTGTAGATGAATAATGAAGTTATGAGCTCTGATCTGGTATAATTAGTGGTCAAAACTGATGGAAAAAGACCCAAATACCCTTTTAAAAATGGCTTAAAATTGCTGATCGGAAGTGGTAATGATTTGGGTAATGGTCCACCGCTGGCTCAGCGGTCCATCGGTCTATCCCGTCGTACTTGAATAGAACCTTAACTTTCTGCCTCATCTGTGACAGTTTTTATACTGGTCCATCACTAGCTCGACGATCGACTGTCCTAACCGTTGCCTCTGTGTAGTTCCAATAGTTCTCTATAAAATATCCATAACTTTTTTTACTTCGATACAAAATTTGGATAAAATTGGTATCGTTGAAAAGCTAATTCAATTTTTCATTTAATAAAAAGTCAAAATTGTGGAAATTCTAACTGATTCAAACATTAATCATTTAGGAAGTCATCACTAACTCTTCTGGAGACTAGATTTGACTTAAAAAATGTTTGGGGTACTACAGTGTGTAAGCTCTAATCCAAATAATTCCCATGTGAATCTAAGTTTCATGATTATTATCCTAGTTTATGAAGTATTTTTGAGGTGAATTATATTCATAGAAATCACTTAGAACAAAGTGGATCTAAGAGCCTTTGATTCTTTCAAAGATTAGTATTTGATTCTATAAGGGTCTACTTTGAACTTATACAACTTTTGATATACGTAGAATTTTGTAGCTCAAGACCCACCAAATTGTAGATAATTGATCCAGCTTTCCAATAATACAAATTTTCCTTAATCTGATACCCAAGAAAAAAGTTATAGCCATTTTTGAGAAGAGAGGAAGTGAGGTCACGTGATTAGCTCGCAACGCGCGTTCCGTCACCCGTACCTATTTTTCAGTTTCTTTTTCTGCATTTTAAGGGCAAATAAGTCTTTTTGTCCACCCTAACTCATCTATAATAGATAATTTCAGCACCCAAAAGCATTGTACAGACTATTATTTATCTTTTCTCTCAAAAGAAAAAAAATTCTAGCCTTAAGAAATCATGAACAATACCATTACTATAACTTCAAGAAAGTCAATAATCCAAGCTTCCGGGTTCAAGGACTTCAAGAAGAATCTTCAAGAACATCGTTAAGAATTCAAAGTTCAATCTTCTACAATTAATTAATCAAATAAGGTATATGGGGTTATGAACAGGGATACTCCTTTCATCTTTGTGCCTAAAACTAGTTTTTAAAGATGAATTTACATGAATTTACATGAATTGCAATTAGGGTTCATACCTAAGGTATCTTGTTTTGAGCTATGAATTTATACAGTAATTGAAGTATGAAATTCCACATTTGTCTTAATTTAAAGAACTCTCTTTTATGATTTGAATGCCATAAGTATGATTTAAGACATTGGTAATAGATTTCCAATTTGAGTTTAAGCATGATATTGTAATATTGACCGCATTATATTGATATTGTGGAGTATTTCAAGAAGCATATTGAGAATGACATTTTTCTATGAATTTACATGAGTTTAAAGTATGTGCTTTAAGTCCCTAGTTTGAGTATTGAAATTTCAAGAAGATTTTGTTTTTAAGCACCCTATGACTAGCATATATTCAGATTTTGAGAAAGATTTGATCTTTTGATCTTTAGCTTAGATACAAAATCCACATTACCATTTTATTACAGTTTACAAAAAATAGATTAGTATTGATTATAGTTTAAAACAGACAGATGCATAACTAGTTTTCATTATAAACCCTTATGCAAGTTTTTAAGGTGGATTTACTACAGAATGAGCATACAGATTAAAAGGAGTAGTATTTAGCACCGAGTTGGTTATGTTTGCTAGTTCGTATGCCCCAGAACTATGAGCCAATGTAGGTATAAATTTAGATTATTTCCATTTATATGGATGATAGATATAGATTGTGATCACTTAGCTCAGGTTATACTCCTTGGCAAGAGTATGACACATCTCCTCGATGTGAGGTTTTTCCCATAGGGTAGCAAGATATTGGACTCCATGATAGCTCATATGGTTTATGTCAGTTAGAAAAACCTCCCTAAAATGTAAGTCCTAAAACAGAATAACAGAACAACTTTTAGAAACTAAGTGTAAAGGCTCACGATTTTATTCAAATATTGTTTTACATAAGTCATCAGCAATGAGATTTTATTTTTTAGTTTATAGATACTAAGGTGAGTCTTTTTACACTTAGACTACATGATTAGAAAACAGACTTAACTTTAGTTCTACTTATTCCACTAGTAGAAAGAGTAAAAGTATAGCTTTCAGAACTAAGTGTTATGACTCACAAGATTTATATAGTATGCTTAATCATTCATGATTTATGATTTTTAGCTTTCAGTCATTCAAGCCAAAATGAGTCATTTATACATAATCAAATTAGTTAACAGTATGGCAGTTCATGGATTAGCTTGGGATCACATGTGGTCCTAAGCACCGTGTGAAGTCTAGGAGGTAGTCTAGGGATATTACAAACTTGGTATTAGAGCACAGAGTTCAAGTGTCCTAGGGTGTTTGTGAAGCCGTGTCTATCAAAGTCTTATAGAACGGTATAGTGACGTCTATACTTTTCTTCAAGAGGCTATAGGGTATTTAAGAAAATTTTCTTTCTTTCATACTCTAGATCGTGCTGCAAATTTGTTCCTTCAAAAACTTTTATCGATTCGTGTTTTACTCCAAGATTCTCCATCTGTGACTTTCTCTAGAGATAACATGATTAGTAAGTTCCAAATTCCTCCTAAAATATTGCTATCAGATTTACTATCAGTAATTCAAGAAGTCACATAAGGGGCTTGAGAGAAGCTCGCTAGTGTGTTATAAGTTCCTCAAATTAAAATTTATGTCTTCATCTATATGACTTGTTCAGTTAAGACAGTGTAAGATATGTATTCAGATTCCCCATTAACCTTTCAATTCAGATCGTGCTCATAAGAAGAGATAGTATGAATCTAGATTGTTAAATAAAATTTGCATCGATGGATATTACAATAGGAGGCTTATGATTCATTAATATTACAACCTTATTATAGTTGGAAGTGTAGCAATTGAAGTATAGTGACAAGAAAGATGGAGATAGTGATTAACTAGAAGTATATAGATGAACTTATGAATTCTATCGAGTTTCTGTTAAGATGATATGTCCTTGTGTGTTAGTTTTTTGCAAGGTAGAGCAGGATTAATTAGTTAAGGTGGTTTGTGGTTTTCTTGAAGTGCGAAAGGATTTATTGATGATATTTATTTTGTTAGTAAAGTATAGGTTGTTAATGAAAGTATTGGGTGGTTGAGTATTATTCATTTAGGCTTTCCTTAAGGTTGCAAAAAGAAGTTTAGTTGAAATTTATAGAGCTATGAAAGTAATTTAGGTGTATAGATGGGTAAATAGTTGCAATGTGTAGAAGGGGGAGGTGCTAATGTATTATAATAAGCTAGACCATGCGATCATATTCAATTATTGTTATTATGACTTTAGTGGACTAGTGTTTCTTGATGTTTTATTTTATAGCTTTCAAGTGAGAATAGTATATAAGGTTGTGTTGTTAATCATGCTTAGCACTACACACTAAGTTTGAATAATGGATGCTCATCAAGGTGGATGTAATGATTTCTTGGTTTGTGATGCTAGTTATATGGAGGTGAACCAATAGGCTTGAAATAGTGAATGCAAGAATTTAAGTTTATTGATTTGAGATTAAGAAAGATGCTATAGGTATGAATTAGAGGTATGCCCAAGCTGATATGGGGTTGCATTATCTTTCTAAGGTCATTATGTGTTGTGTGTGGTTAATAGTATACCTTTGATTTTCTAACTGAAAGAAGTCTAGTTTTATAGTACATGGTGTTCTTAGTAGATAAGTTAAGGAGTTATCTATATATGGTGTTAGGTCTTTTAAGTATGATTTTGATTCTTATGGTTTGGGAAAAATATAAGTATAGAAGTGTGATCTTGGTAGGCTATGTTTATGTGTTTAGTAAGGTAGGTGTGTTTGCAAAGGATAGTGTAAGTTTTTTATGATGATTATTGAAGCTAGAGAAAGTTAAGGATGGTATATGAAAGGGTTGTCCAAGAATGAAGTCGGTAAGTTCAAAATATAGTTTATTCGTGTGGGTTTAGCATTTATGTGAAGACCATTAGATTTAAGAAATTTTGGCTTAGTTCTAGGAATATGAAATAGATCCACAAGTTTAGAAGGATAGCTTTAACATAAGGGGGAGATATTGTAAGACCCTAGCTAATTTTAGTTCCCTATTGCAGTAAAATGGGTCCAAGGCTTATAAAATTCCACTAAGTTTTGAGACTTAGCCATTTCTAAATCTTCTAGACTTTGATGATTTTATTTTCAACCTTCTCGGCCTCAGAACATTTAATTTTAAGTTGATCTACTATCAGAGTTGATGATAGTACACCCCAGGTAAGTTTTAGAATTATTGAATGAGCATAGAGGTATCTTTGGATCACCAAAATAGTTGCATCTCGCGATATGCCTGCAGCGCACTCTCCATACCACTGCTAAGAGAGCCCACAATATAGCCCGCGGTGTGCCCCCTTTTATTTTTCCATCTCCTGTTCCAGCGTATTTAAGGTCTAATGCTAATACACTTCATACATATTCAAGTTCATTCTAAGCTTCCAGTAAGTAGCAGCTTCACTCTATGATTTGAGTCATCCCTCATAAATTTATGAACTCCGATCTTATGTTGAATAGCTTATGATAAGTATGAACTCATGTTTTAGAGTATAATCGGTTCTCAAAACTCATGCTACTAGTAAAATTCACATTATATCAGGTATTTCGTTAGTTTTTATCTCTTTAATAAATCCATGGGTTTGACATTCTATTCCTCAGGCCTCAGTTAAGAGTCAAAGTTATGTATGTCCTTATGTGTTAGCCCTTCAGTAACCTCTTCTTATGTTAAGATAGTGGTAAACGGATAAGCAATGGTTTAGATGAGAGGGATTTAATAACCTTCATTAAGAATGATTATTTATGTTTTTTCTAAGGCTAAAGGATGAAGGAATATAGAGGTAAATCTCTGGTATATATCATAGTTAGTTGAGAATTCTGAGTGTGTCTTCTTGAGAATAGCGCAAGAAAGTTGATATTGATAGAAGTTTGGAGAATATAAGAAGTATGCCTTTATGGGTGTTTTCCTTGAAGTTCATTTGTGCTCATAGTAATAGGTTTGAATTCCATATTAGGATAAAGGTGGATGAATGCAATATGCGCTAGTGGACTTATTGTAAGAGTTCCGAGTTAGTCATTGAAGCGTTAAGGAATTTTATGCTTAGGGTGTGACTCTAAAAGAGATATAGAAGATTGAATCATGCGGTTTGGACTAGTATAATGGTGTAGCATGTTGTCTCTTGTGATTTTGAGTTAGGCTTGGTCATGGTGAGATAATTTAGTTTAGTTTAGACTTTAGTAGATGGAGTTATCAACGCCATGTGAGAATTGTAAGTTGAATCGTGAGTATGGTATCTAAGGGGAATAGTATAGTTGAGGGTGTATTTGAGAAGTGTTGCTAAGCTTGAAAGTAAGAAGTTGCGCTGCCTAAGGCCTAGTAATTCTATCCTAACTTATGATTTACATTTCTATGTTCCATGCTAGAGAGTTGTATCAATGTTGTGATTCCTTAGTCAGATGTCTTGTTTAGATCATGAACTAAAAAATTCTTTGCTTTATAATATTATTAGAATTTCTTCGTAGAGTGTTGGAGAAATACTCCATTTAAGTATGGGCAGTCAGTATGGCTCAGTCTATAGAGCTTGTGATCCAGTTTAGCAATCAAACAGATAAGCTCCTATAGATTTCCAACTTTCCATCTAGTATTACTACCCAAAGTTTCAAGAGCAAGGCCATTCCAAGAGGTGAAATTTTCGTATTCATGAAAATTATGAATTCAGCTCAGTTTACTCATTATGCATCAGTTTCATATACAGATATTAAGTCATGATTTAGCTCGTAAATGCTCCGTGCATCATCTCAGTCTTTCCTCATTATTTTAGCCAAGTTAGTATCATTCGGGGGATGAACTCCCAAGGGGGATGTTGAGATACCCCCGAGTTTTCATGTCCTAAACCTCTCATCCTTTTTTTATGAAACCAGATACAGCCAAAACTAATGGTTACTCATATGTTGACACTCTCATTTCTATCTCAGCCTTATGATCATTCTCATATCTCTGCATGTATTCAAGAAATCAATTTAGTTTATGCTATTCAGTTCATGAATCATGTTTTAAAATCAGTTATGCAATCATGTTCCCAGTCATGCATTTTTAGAATACGATCTCAATTACCTTATACAGTACTCTCAGTCTAATTAGTTTCATTTGAGGACGAATGTTCCTAAGGGGGAGATAATGTAAAACCCCATATTTTCATGCTAAAATTCTAACCGTCCTTCCTATGTGTGTAAGCTATAATCCAAATGATTCCCATGTGAATATAAGTTTCATAATCAATATCCTAGTTTATGGAGTGTTTTGAGGTGAAAGATGTTCATAGAAATCACTTAAACCAAGTGGAGCTAAGACCCTTTGATCTTGATATACGAAGAATTTTGCAACTTGAGACTCAACAAATTTTAGATAATTGAGCTAGCTTTCCAACAATACCAATTTCACCTTAATATGCTACCCGAGCAAAAAGTTATAGCCATTTTCGTGAAAAGAGGCAATGAGATTGCGCGATTAGCCCACGATTGGGGCTCTTGCGCGATTAGCCCACGATTGGGGCTCCGTCGCCCGCACCTATTTTCCAATTTTTGTTTCTGTATTATTAAGGGTAAATAAGTCTTTTTGTCCACCCTAACTCATCCATAACAGATAATTTCAGCCCTCAAAAGCATTATACACACTATTATTCATCTTTTCTCTCAAAAGAATAAAAACCTTAGCCCTAATAAATCAAGAATAATTCCATTACTCCATCTTCAAGAAAGTCAATAATCCAAGCTTTCGGGTTCAAGAACTCTAAGAAGAAGCTTCAAGAACATCGTTAGGAATTCAAAGTTCAAAATTCTACACTTAGTTAATCAAATAAGGTATGTGGGGTTATGAAAAAGGATACTCATTTCATCCTTGTGCCCAAAATTAGTTTTTAAAGATGAATTAAAATTAATTTACATGAAATACAATTAGGGTTCATACCCAAATATCATGTTTTGAGTTATGGATTTATAAAGTGATTGAAGTATGAAATTCCATATTTTTCTTGATTTAAATAACTCTTTTTTATGATTTAAATACCATGAGTATGCTTTGCGACATTGGTTACAGATTTTCAATTTGAGTTTAAGCATGATATTGTAATGTTGATCTCATTATATTGATATTCTGACGTATTTCTAGAAGCATATTGAGAATGATGTTTTACTATGAATTTACATGAGTTTAAAGCATGGGTTTTAAGCTCCTAGTTTGAGTATTGAAATTTCAAGAAGATTTTATTTTTAAGCACCCTATGACTAGCATATATTCAGATTTGGAGAAAGATCTGATCTTTTGATTATAGTTTTATTATAGTATATAGAAAATAAATTAGTTTTGATTACAGTTTAAAATAGACAGATGCATAGCTAGTTTTCATTATAATCTCTTATGTTTATTTTTAAGGTGGATTTCCTATAGAATGAGCATTCAAATTAAAGGGAGTGGTATTTAGCATCGAGTTGGGTATGTGTCCTAGTTTGCATGCCCCGGAACTACGATACAACATAGGTATAGATTCAGATTATTCCCATTTATGTAGAGGACAGATATAATTTATGATCAATTAGCTCAAGTTATACTCCTTGGCAAGAGTATGACACCTCTTCCCATTGTGAGGTTTTCCCCTTAGGAGAATAAGATTTGGACTCCATACTTATGTACCTTAACTTAGTTATGTTATCTTAATCGTAATTATATCATGACTAGCTCATTCGGTCAATGATGCCTACTGAATACCTATTATTTTGGTACTTATACAACACTTCTGTGATTTTTTGGTGCAGATCAGAGTACTAGTTGTCACCATTGATCATTTATCATGCTAAGTTGATATTTCCAAAGATAGAGTGAGCTCTTGGATTTTGAGTCACCCATTTCCCTCAATCTTTATATTCAGTCTTTTGTTATCGAGATAGATGTTTTTGACTATTCTAAGTTTTTAAGTTATAATACTATTAGATGCTCTTGTACTAGCTCTACTAGGTCGTGGGATGGTATCTTGCATTGACTGCTTTTATCTATTTAAAACTCTTGCTTATTTATAAGTGTGTTGTTCATTTTTTCCTATATTGGGCATTTCCTACCAAATTAGTCCATTGTGTTAGCTTCGGATTTTGGTTTGTCTTACCTACTAGCATGATTTAGTAGGTTTTATCATAATTCATAAATCTGGTCATGACAAATTGGTATCATAGCGTAGGTTACACCGATATTATTGGTACAAAAGAACTTGTCTAGTACTAGTAGATTCTTGAGGATTGGAACAATGACATTTGTTTCCTATCTTTGGGAGGCTATAGGACATTCTTAGGAGCTCTTCACTTCATTCACTCATATCATACTACGAGTTTGAGTTGGTTTGTAGAATTACTCCCATGACTTTACTCTTTTGCAGATGGTCAGGACATATCCTAGCTATACGAGATGAGAGTCCTAAGACCAAGCCTACGGATTCTACTCCTATTTATGGATGACCTATAGGTCTTGGACAACTGCATTATATTTCCCCAGCTAGGGTCCAGGATATGTCGCCCTACCTAGGTCTTATTCTTATTCCTAAGCTAGAGATTCTTCTGCCTCAGCTAGCGGTGGGCCAGGGACCAGCCCAGGCTCTATCATGGTTTATTTTTTCTTGAGTGCTTAAAGATATATTGGTTTAAATATTGGGGATATTTAGTGGTATGTCATATGATAATGCATAGTCTATAGATCAAAGTGGTACTAAGGTAGGGGTGCAGCCTGTAGCTGTGCCTCCCAGACTTGAGGTTCCTCCTACATCGACAGTTACTCAGCTAGTGGTTTCTCAGCCTGTTATGTCTTTTGAGGAGCAGAAGATATTGGGTAGATTTTTGAGATTGTATCCTCCTAGGTTTCCTGGTGCTCCGGGCGAGGATGCATATGAGTTTCTAATTGCTTCTGAGGATACGCTTTGTAATTTAGGCCTTGTTAAGACTCATCCCATGGAATACACCATATTTCAGTTAGATTTTGTAGCTTGACATTAGTGGAGAGGTTATATGGATTTTAGACCAGCTGGATCTTCTCCCATGACGTAGTCTCAGTTCTTTGAGATGTTCTTGGAGAAGTAAATGCCTCATAGCCTTAGAGATTGACTAGGGATCAATTTTCTAGATTAGATCAGGGCTCTATGACAGTTGCAAAGTATGGGGCTTATTTTCATGAGTTGGATATATATGTGACTTCTATTCTAGATAATGAGTATAAGAGAGTTCGCTACTTTGTTAGAGAGTTGAGACTTCCCATTTGCATATCTACTCAGAGTTTAGTTATTGTGGGTAGGTTTTTATTGAGGTGTCAGATAATGCTCGGGTAATGGAGGAGATGCATTGTAAGGGTCATGAGAGCTGTGATAAGAGGATTAAGTTTTAAGGAAAATTCAGTGGGAGCCATCATAGTTCTTGACATAGAGATAGTAGTTCTCAGAGTAGGTATTCATCCCATCCATCCTATCAGTCTTAGAGTTAGCCTAATCGACCCGTTCAAGTAGTGCTTCAGATTACTAACGGAGGTTAGTCTAGTGCTAGTGATCTCCCTAATAAGGGAAGTGGCCAGTCTTTGAGAGGTTTAAAATCTAGCTATTTTAGTTATTTTGGTTGCTTCGAGTCAGTCAAATATGTCGGTACTAGTTCAGCTCATGTTTCTTATTTTATGTGTGGAGCTCTTTGTCACTATTCACGTGATTTCCCTAGTCGTGAGGCAATTGTTGCTTTAGCTTAAAGTGTTTCCCCAATTAGAGTAATTCATCCTTTAACTAAAGGTAGTTCTCATGGTCGCGGGGGTGGTCTCTAGGGTACTCGAGGAGGTTATCAGGCATGCAGGATAGGAGATTAGTCAGGTGCCTAGCTAGGTGGCAGGTGTGGTTAGCTGTATGAAGTACCTGCTAGACCCAAGTCTGAGACTTTGAATGTTATAGTGACAGGTATGATTTTAGTATGCCGATAGTTTTCCCTTTCTTTATTTGATTTGGGATCCACTTATTCTTATATTTCTGCTTATTATGCACCATAGTTGGAGCTGTCTTGTGACTTATTATTTATGCCACTACACATATCAACTCCTATGGGTGGTTTTTAATAGTGGATCGGATTTTCAAAAAATGTTATCTGACTATTAGAGATGATGATGGATATAGTGGATTTTGATGTGATTTTGGGCATGGAATGGTTATTCCACAATAATGCGGTCATGGATTATTTTGCCATGACCGTTATCATAGCCATCTCTGATATACCCTAAATTATGTGGTAGGGAGCTGTTAGCCGCGAGATAATGGGGATTATTTCTTATATGTATTCTACAAGATTTATTTTGAGGGGTTGCGAGTCTTATATCACTTATATTTGTGATACTAGTATAGAGAGTCCGTCGCTTGACTCTATTTCTGTAGGTTTTAAGTTTCGTGATGTGTTTTCTACCAACCTTCCTGGTGTTCCCCTGTCAGTGATATTGAATTTACTATTGATCTCGAGGCTCACACCCTACCTATTTTTATGGAACCTTACAGTATTGCTTGTAAAGGGATTAAAAAGCTAAATTCTCAACTTCAAGATCTTCTTGGTGAGGGTTTTATTTGACCGTATGTGTCCCCTTAGGTATCTCCTGAATAATTTTTAAAGAAAAAAGATGGCTCCATGCCAATGTGTATTGATTATAGGCAACTTAATAAGGTAATAGTGAAAAAACGTTATCCTATGCCTCACATTGATGATTTATTTGACTAGCTTTAGCATGTAGCAGTTTTTCTAAGATTGATTTGAGATCTAGTTACAATCATTTGAGTATTCTGGATGAGGATATCCCAAAGATAGCTTTTAGGACTCGTTATGGTCATTATGAGTTCTTAGTAATGTCATTTGGGTTGACTAATGCCCTATCCGCATTTATGGATTTGATGAATAGAGTATTAAGGCCTTTTTTGGATTCCTTTGTGATTGTATTCAGCAATGACATCCTTGTGTATTCAAGGAGTAGAGAGGAGCATGCACAATATTTGAGGATTTTGCTCCACACTTTGAGAGATCATGTGTTTTTTGCCAAATTCTCTAACTGTGAGTTTCATCTTGAGTCAGTGACATTCCTTGAACATGCAGTTTTTAAGGATGGGATCATAGTGGACCCAACCAAGATTGAGGCGATTCATGATTAGGTTGGACCTACATCTCCGACTGAGGTTCATAGCTTTATTAGTTTGGTCGGTTATTATAAATGATTCATCGAGGGTTTTGCAACTATTTCAGTGCCTATGACTAGATTGGCATGGAAAGAGGTTCTTTTTTGATGGTCTGAAGAGTGTGAGTCAAACTTTGGAAAGCTCAAAGATTTTCTCACTTCAGCTCCTATTTTATCTCTTTTTTTAGGGTGAGGGATTTACCATATTTTGTGATTCTTCTGGTATCGGTTTTGGTTGTGTATTAATGAAGTAGGGTCATGTTATTTCTTATGCTTCTAGATAGCTTAAGGTGCATGAGTACAACTACCTTACTCATGACTCAGAGCTGGGGGCAATAGTTTTAGTGCTTAAAATTTGGAGGCATTATCTTTATGCCGTGCATTGTGAGATTTTCACTGATCACGGTAGTCTTCAGCATCTTATGATCTAAAGGGATCTTAATGTTAGGAAACATAGATGGATGGAGTTACTTAAGGATTATAATATTTCTATATTGTATCATCAAAGTAAGGCAAATGTGGTAGCAGATGCCTTGAGTCAGAAAACGGTGTGTACGGGTAGCTTAGCTTATATTTAGTTTCTCAAGGGTCATTGGCATGGAACATTTAGTCCTTAGCCAACTTGCTGGTTCTCCTTAAGTGTGGAGGCGAGGTCCTCACTATTTAAGAAGATTAGAGATCATCAGTTTGAGGATAGTAAGCTTTTCTTCCTTTATGACCACGTGTTAAGTGGTGAGTCCGAAAGGAACACCATATCTTCTGATAGTATTGTGAGATTTGGTGGTCGCATTTACATTTTGAGGATTGATGACCTGATTTAGTTATTTTGCATGAGGCTCACAGTACTAAATATTCCATTTATCCTAGCACAACCAAGATGTATAGGGATTTGAGACAATATTATTAGTGGAGTGGTATGAAGAGAGATGTAATAGACTTTGTAGATTGTTTCCTATGTTTTCAATAAGTAAAAGCCAAGCATCAGTGAATAGGTGGTCTGACTCGGAGGTTGCCCATTCTCGAGTGGAAATGGGAGTGGATTACCATTGATTCTGTTAGTGGTTTTCCTTTTAATTCTCATGGTTCTGATATATTTGGGTCATTCTGGATCATTTGACCAAATCAACATATTTTATTCCTATTCAGATGTCCTTCCGTGCTGAGAGATTGGCCCATATCTATATTTGGGAGATAGTCTGTTTGCATGGTGTGCCCATAGCTATTATTTTAGACCATGGTTCTATGTTTACTTTGAGGTTTTGGAGAGCTTTTCAGGAGAATTTGGGTACTTAGCTGGATATTAGTACAACCTTTTATCTGTAGATAGATAGTCAATTGAAGCGGACTATTCAGGTCCTTGAGGATATGCTTCGAGCCTGTGTTGTGAATTTTAGAGGCCAATAGGAGTAGTACTTATCCTTAGCAGAGTTTGCATATAATAACATCTATCATTCGAGTATTGAGATGGTGTATTTTGAGGCTTTGTCTGGTAGGAGATATCGTTCTCCAGTTGAATAGTTTGAGACTTCTGAGGTTAGGCCCCGTGGTAGTGATTTAATTTAGGAGTTGTTGGATAGAGTCAAGGTAATTTAGGATAGGTTGAAAGCGGCTCAGAGTAGGCAGAAGGCCTATGCAGACCGTAGGCTTTGTTCCTTGAGATTTGAAGTTAGTGATCATGTATTCCTCCGTGTATCGCCCATGAAGAGTGTGATGAGGTTCGAGAGGAAGGGAAAAACCGATCCTAGATATATTTCACCTTTTAATATTTTTTCTCATAGTTGGTGAGGTGGCTTATGAGTTACACTTTCTCTAGATTTTTCCATTGTTCATCGAGCTTTCCATGTTTTTATGTTATGACGATATATTCCCAATCCGTTTCATGTGCTTAGATGGAACTCAATCCAGTTGGATGAGTATTTGACCTTTGTAGAGAAGTCTGTGCTCATTTTAGCTAGTGATGTTAGATGGCTACAGACTGATGAAATTCCTGTAGTTAAGGTTTAGTGGAGGCACCGTCCAGTGGAGAAGGCCACTTGGGATATCGAGATCGAGATCGAGATGTGGACCCAGTATACTCACGTGTTCCAGACTTCAGGTATATCCTAATTCTTAACTTTCGAGAACGAAAATTCCTTTAGTAGTGGATATTGTAATGACCCCTCAGGTTATTTTTCATATTTCTACGTATTTTCGTCGTTATAGCTTTTTTATAACTGCCCTAAGTCATTTATGACTTGCTGGGAATAACAGTCCAGTCACCGAGCAATTCGTTTAATGTTTAGAGACAATTTCCTATTTCAAAGTCTTTGCTAATTCCAAATGGCTGCCGCAAAAACACTTCAGTAAACTGATCTCATATGCAAATTTTGACTGTGCCAGCAGCTCTGGAACATAAATTTTAGGCCAGATAGACCTTTGGTAGGGTTCTTGAGGCACCCGGCCTATTTTTGACCTGTTGGTTGAAAAGTTAAGAAAATGAAATATGAGTGTGGGACCCATATTTGGTCAAAACAACCTCAGATGGAAAACTCGAGTGCGCCATAGAATCCAAAATGTTGAATTTGGTGCGATTGCATAGTTTGTTTACATAGATGGTATTTCGACTGAATCCCGAGGGCTTGACAAAAACTTTGATGAATTTCCAAGTTTCAACTGTCTTTTGGTGTAACTGCTATCGCAAGAAAGGGTTGCAATCATGGTGGTGTGATTGCATGACATGGGTTACAATTGCAACCAGCTTGGGCAGCCAGCAAATAGTGCGGTTGCAGGTCCTGGGCTGCGATGGCGGGACCTGAGGACCTGGTATGGGTATTAATAGACACTAAACTCGTGAATTCAACCATGTTTCATCCGTTACTTGAGAGCAAAACCACTATAGTGTGATATCTCAAAATTGAGACTTGTGGGTGACTTAGGAGCTTGAGTAAAATTTATTTTCGTGATTATCTTCTAATTTGAGGGAAGAATTCACCCTTTTCTTGGTGGATTTCATTGATTTCTTGCTCAAAACCCCAAAATAATTAGGAATTGATTTTAGCCCCGATTTAGCTTGGTTTTCACCCATTTTTTAGGGTAATAATTCCTTGAGCATGTAGGAATGTTGGGTTGGTTTCAGAAATGCAATTTTCATAAGTGGGACCCATATAGAGTTTTGGTATGAGTTTTATACCCTAAGCACAATGGTGCAATATGGGTTATTGATATTCTCGTATTGATGAGTAGAATGTGTTTTTGCCATCTTGATTAGGTTTCTCAAAAGTAAAAAGAAGTGGTTTAGCAATTCGTTGATCTTTTTTTGGCATTGAGGTAGGCTAGGTTTATCCTTTGTTAGGTTAAGCTATCTTATAGTATTCTTATGATATTGTGTTAGATTTTGAATAGGCTTTAGGTGTTGGACTATTTAAATTCAATACTGGGGTTAGTTGGACCATTTAGGTGTCATGACCCGAACTAGGGCCTGGCCGTGACGGGTATCCAAAGCCTACCATGGACTGGAGACCACCCTTTTAGCCTAACCTCAAGAGCAGAATAATAACAATAAAGTGGAAGCCAAACAAGATAGTAATAAAATATGAATAGATAACTCAAATGAAAACTTAGATTTAAAACACCAACCAACCCACATCTGTCCACAAAAGCCTTTTAAACTAGAATAACATCTAAATCGGGACATGCCCCTAACTATGACCAAAAAGAATCCAAAAGTACTGAGTCAATAAATAAAGAAAAATAAAATGATAAGGCCTTCCGAAGGATAGAGGCTCACCACTTCAAAACAACTCAGCATACGTGCTCAACCACCTAATGTTGCATACGAGAAACAGAAAAGTCTTTGGACCCTACATCATGAAACGATGTAGCTTCCTAGGACGGTCAGTGGGATAAGCACTGGCATGTAACTCAAGGAAAGTGGTAACATAATGCCATGTCAAAAATTAGTGAGAAACACATGCATACATTCATATTTATATATATATATATGATGTCGTGATAGGGTAAAGGGTCATGGAGATGAGAGTTTTAAAACCATTAATATAGACTGTGTAGATCAATCTGTCCTAAGGACACCCATGAGCTATATGGGTTCAGCTCCCCCTGCTAAAAGGGCCCCAGTGCATGTTAGCCGTATGAACTGAGGAAAAACTGAAGGAATAATAAAGCCACCATAGGCAATAACCGTAGCAGAAATATATATCAAGTGTGTATCAAGCACACGGTCATCTAGACCCTCATCGCCAGTAAACTTGATTTCTAGTGTTCGTCCCCCTACCTCCCCCCCCTCCCCCCGGGACTTACAACTTTACAGTGAGCTACATAAGCCCTTTAAGACCAAATTAAAATCGTTTTTCACATAATGCCAGCCATTAACGCATGAGTCATTTATTAAAACATATACTACTTGGTATCATCATACCAATATGCTTGCAAGCTAACTTAATCATGCCAAAACAATCCACAAAACCACATTGACTCGCAAGTTCTATTTAAATCCAAACTATTACCACCAATGCCATCCAAATACATTTTTCTATCATTTAATGAAATGCATTGAGTTCAAAAGCAAGTTAAATCATGCACGTTATCCATATTCAAAACAAGACTATAAAGTAGGTTGGAGTTAATGCTATTATCAAGCCAAATTTCATCCAATTTGGGGAAACCCGTGTCGTCCATTCCAACCATTTAAATAATGTACCAATTCAGTCCCAAAAATATCAATTTAAAGCATGAATAATCAATATAAAATATGGGATAAGTAATTCAATCAGTAATAACCAAAACCTCTCAACCCAATTTCAAAACCCACAATTTACATCACATGAAAATCCATTCAATTAATGCCACAATGTAAAACTAAAGTTTAAGGTAGAGAAACATGCCTGAAATACACAAGAAATTGAGGTCAATTTATAATTTGGAGCTCGGAGGACGAATTCACTGTAAACCCTTTAATGTTCTTGCGTTTTGAGTTTGAGAGAGAAAAGGGATGATTTGATCTTTGAGAACTGAAGAAAAGAGGATTATTTTATGTTTAAAGGTCATACAAGGGGTAAAATGACCAAAAGCCCCTCACCCTAAGTGAAAAAAAATAAAATAGGATAAAATTAAAGCACTGGCGTGGCATGTCGTTATCGCGTAGGTGTGCCTCCGTGCCACACTGATATTACGGAGGTTAACCTCTATGACACATCTTTATCACGGACCCTCACATCCTTGAGGTCCAAAAATAACCTCGAACCCCTTCCCAAAAATCCAAAACTTTCCCCAAACACCCTTTCAACATCCCTAAACACAATTCAAGTCAAAAATTGACATTACGCACGTGGGAGGGTAAGAAATAAAAGGATCAAAATTATAAGAGATCTTACATTATCTCCCCTTAGGATCATTCGTACCCAAATGATGAGTGAAGACACTTTAAGCATGAGAATATCAAGGATACACCATAATCAAATGAAAAATTCAAATTGTGACAAGGACAAAACAAAACTCATACCTTAAGCACTTTCTTCCGACACGGGAACAAGAAGGGATACTTGGCCTTCATATCTTCCTCAGCTTCCTTGTATCCTCCTCTATCTTTTGATTCCTCCAAAAAAAACTTCACCAAAGTGTCTTTAACACCAACATACTCAACATGTACAATCAATAAAAGATCACCCACACACTTTTTCAGCATAGACACATAGAAGACAGGGCGAATAGAGCCTAAACTCACAGGCAAATCCAACTCAAAAGCAACGTTCCCAATCCTTCTCAAAATCTGATATGAACTAACATAATGAGGACTGAGCTTCCCCTTCTTCTAAAACCTCATTACTCCATTCATAGGAGACACCTTCAAGAACACTCATCATTTACTTCAAACTCTAAGTCCCTCTACGTCACATCCGCATAAGACTTTTGGCGACTCTGACCAGTCTTAAGTCTTTAAATAATCTCTTTTACCTTCCCTATGGCTTGGTCAACCAATTCAAGATAGAACAACCCAGCCACAGCACCCTCAAACCACCCAACAGGAGACCTTTACCTCCTACCGTAAAGGGCCTCAAAATGAGCCACATGAATGCTACAGTAATAACTGTAATTATATGTAAACTCAATAAAAGGTAAATGATCATACCAACTACCCTTAAAGTCAATCACGCAGGACCTTAGCATATACTCCAAAGTCTAAATAGTTTGCTCCGCTTGTCCATCTATTGATGGTGGAAAGTTGTGCTAAGGTTCACTTGTGTGGCCAAACCTTTCTGAAACAAATGACAAAAGTGAGATAAAAATTGCGTACCTCAGTCCAAAATGATGGAAACTGATGCATCATGCAATTTCACAATCTCCTAAATGAACAACTTAGAAAACTCCTCTCCTGAATAGTTAGTCCTCATAAGAAGGAAGTGAGCAGACTTACCCATCCAATTCACAATGACCCAAATTAAATCACACTGATTAAGAGACCACAGAAGACCCATAATGAAATCCACATTAATCATATCCCACTTCCACATAGGCAACTCTATCTCTTGAGATATGCCACAGGCCTCAACTGCTCAACCTTAACTTTCTAACAAACTATACACTTATAAATAAAATTAACCACATCCCTCTGCATATTTTTCCACCGATATATTACCTTTAAGTTGTGATACATCATAGTTGAACCTGAATGAACTATATAGCTAGACTTATGACCTCGGTCAGAATCCTTTCCTGTAACCCATCAATATCAGGATCACATAAACTACCTTGATACCTTAAGATGTCATGGACCCCAATCTCAAAAGCCATAACTTTTTGATAACCCACGTCATACTTAATCTTCATAAGTATAAGATCCAAAGCATGTTTCTCCTTTACATCAGCACCAAGTGATAGTTTCACCACTTCCTAAACATTTAATCCTCTATCCTCAGAGTCTAAAAAATGAACTCCCAAGTTAGCAAGCCTATTAATATACTTCGTTAATCCTCTCTTCTCCTCATCAACATGAGATAAACTCCCCATGGATATCCTGCTAAGAGCATCAGCAACAACAATAGCTTTACCTGGATGGTAATGCAAACTCATGTTTAATCCTTAACTAATTTGAGCTACTGCCTCTGCCTAAGATTCAAATCCTTCTAAGTAAACACAAACTGCAAGCTTTTATAATCTAAATAGTACATGTACCCCATACAAATAATGGCACTAAATCTTCAAAGAAAAAATGATAGCTACCAACTCCAAGTCATTAGTCAGATGATTCCTCTCATGAAACTTAATCTATCTGGAATCATAATCAACCACTTTACCATGCTACATTGAAAAACAACTCAAGCCCACATGGGATGCATCACAAAACACAGGAAAACCATCAGTACCCTTGAGTAGGGTCAAAATTGGCACATAAGTCAACTTATCCTTCAACTTCTCAATACTACCTTCACAAGGATGTGACGATAAAAACTTTACCTTTTTCTAAGTTAACTTCATCAAAGGAGAAACAATAGATGAGAAAATCTCCACAAACCACCTATAATACCCAACCAAGACCAAGAAGCTCCTAATGTCAATTGGAGTTGAGGGTCTAGGTCATCTCTTAACTATCTCAAATTTTTGTGGATCCACATTGATCCCCTCACTAGAAATAATATGCCCAAGAAAAGTCATAATATTCAGCCAAAACTCACACTTAGAAAATTTTGCATACAACTTTTCATCCTGAAGAGTCTGTAACATAATTCGGAGGTGATTGGAATGATCCTACTCACTCTTAGATTACACCAAGATATTATTAATAAAAACTATCATAAACAAGTCTAGAAACTACCTAAACACCCAATTCATAAGATCCATAAAGGAAGCCAAAGCATTAGTCAACCTAAATTACATAACCAGGAACTTATAATGACCAAATCGAGTTTGTAAAGTAGTCTTGGGAATATCAACCTCCCTAATTTTCAATAAATGATAGCCTGAGCGAAGATCAATCTTAGAGAAGCATCTAGCACCTTGAATCTAATCAAAAAGTTCATCAATCCAAAGAAGTAGATACTTACTCTTTGTTGTCACCTTATTTAACTAATGATAGTCTATACACATCCAAAGGAACCCATCTTTCTTTCGCACAAAAATAAGAGGAGCACCCCATAGAGAAACACTAGGACGAATTAAAACCTTATTAAAAAGATCCTTTAACTACCCCTTTCACTCCGTTAATTTAGCCTAAGCCATTCTACAATGGGGAATTGAAGTTGGATGAGTATTCGGTAGAAGATTAATGCCAAAGTCTATTTCTCTATCGGGAGGAATTTTAGGAAGATCATCAAGAAACACTTCAGGAAATTCATTAGCCACAGGGACAGATTATAAAGGACTTTCAGAATCAAAATCCTTAACCCAAACTAGATGATATAGACACCCTTCGAAAATCAACATTCGAGCTCTAAGATAAGAAATAAACCTCCATTTGGGCACTAAGGAAATCCCCTTCCATTTTAATTCTTATTTATTAGGGAAATAGAAATTTACCTTTTGAGTTCTACAATTCAGAGAAGGACAGCATGAATGAAGCCAATCCATCCCCAAGATAACATCAAAATCCACCATATCCAACTCTATAAAATCCACCAATGTCTCCCTATGAAACATAGACACAACACAGCCCTTATAGATCTTTCTAGCAATAATAGAATCACCTACTAAAGTAGAAATAGAAAAAGGGTTGGAAATGTTTTTGGAACCAAAACCAAAATGCATAACCACATAAGGGGTCACATGAGAAAAGGCAAAACCCAGATAAATCAAGTCATAAGCATCATGAGATAAAAGTTGTAACATACCAGTAGCATCATCTGGAGATGCTTCAGATTCCTGGTGAGTAGCAAGTGCATAGAGATGATCCTTCCTAGGGTCGGTACCAAAATTAGCACCCTTTGGTACAATAGTAGAAGATGTGGCAACCAAAACTTTATTAAATCCAGTGGCAACCTTGGCTGAAGGATACTCTTGCTGTATATGACCAAGCTGATCATAATTATAGCACCTATTTCTCCCCTTCTCACAATAACCATGGTAAAGCTGCCCACGAAAATGAAAAAGAGGCTAAGGTGGGGCAAACTAAGCACTGCTAGCCTAAGATTGGATACCCTATGCCTTACGACTACTACTATCCTAGAAAAAATAATCACCCAAAGGCTTAGGATAGGGAGCACTAGCAGACGAATAATAATTGCCCTATTTCTTCTTTTTGCTCAACTGTCTACCATTTTTCCTACTATTCTGTTAAGCCCCAGCCTACTCTAAATATCTAAACTTCTTATTCTGTCTCTCTCCCATCTCATCTTACTTCTTATTCTTATCCTCTATTTGTTGCATATATACCACAAGCTTAGAGATGTCCATATCATTGTTCAACATCGTAGTCTTACACTCTAACACCAAATCATAGGATAAACCAAAAGTAAACTTTCTAATTTGGGACCTCATGTTAGACATTAACTCTAGAGCATAATAAGCCAACTACTGAAATTTCAAAGCATGCTCTTTCACGCTTATTTTTCCTTGCTTCAAGTTTACAAACTCCTCAGCCTTAGCTTCTCTCAACTCCTGAGAAAAGAAATGATCAGTAAAAGCATTGAAAATTCATCCCATACTATTTTTAGCATCATTACCCCTAATAGCTCCCACTCTTCTGTAATACTCCATACTTTTCCTAGCTTGAATTCGTCCTTAGAATGTTAAGGGATAGCTTCCAAAATGAATAACATTTATTTAATATAGAATTTTCCAAATTTAGGATCTCTATTATGTGGAAAATTTAATAAGCTTTCCATCGATACCATGTTTGCCTAAATCCGACACTCGGTAAAGGAGTTATGACATTTTTAAGTTGACAATGTTCCACCTGAGCACTCAGCGCGTCGCAGAGGAGGGTAAAATAATAATTGTCAAATTCCAGAAGCCCTCTGCAATAGTCCCGCACTACAAAAAAGCCTAAGTTCCTAATTGTCTTATCCCAGTAGAACGACGTGATATTGGTGCATCGCGGAGAGGGCTAATTTCCCAATTGTCGATTTCCAGTAGCCCAGTGCACTATTGGCGCATCACTCCAGTGGCCAAAATAACATTTCAAAGGGGCACCACGATGGTGGCACATCATAGAGAATATGCAGTTCCCACTCGTCCATTTTCCAGTAAGCCACCGCAATAGTGGCGCATCGCGGTAGCCACCCTAATCAAAAAAATATTACATTTCTAGTTCCATCTAGAAGTTTAAAGAGGGTATTTTGGTCAATTCCCAAGGCCCCAATTCAACCAAAACAAGGAATTAAACACATTCTAAGCACTTTATGCCCAATTTTATCCATTCTCTCCCAAAACAAAACCCTAAAGCTCCAAAGCTTCTTCTTCAAGACATCAAAATCCTCCATAAATTCTCCAAGAAAGATCTAAATTAAGAATTCCCAAGGCAAGATAATTAAGAACTCATCCCCAAGAACTCAAATAGGAATCTATAACTCAAGAATCTCCATCTAATCATTAATCAAGGTATGTGGGTTTTATGAACAAGGATATTCTTCCATCCTTGTGCCCAAACTAAGTTTTTAAATTAAATTCATATGATTTTGAATGTTATTAATGAGTTTTGAATTAGGGTTCATACCCATTATTGCTATTTGCAAAGTTATGAGTTTTTGAGATATTTTGAAGATGAATTGCATGTCTATTTTCATATTTTTCATGCCTACTACAGTTAATTATAGATGTTAAGATGAATTATCATTGTTTCCATTATCAAGCATGATTATTATGATGTTTTGACATGAGTTTGATACATTGATTACTAAGCCCCAAGTTTATATATTGAGATTTTGGGAAAAAAGATGCTTTAAGCATATTATGAGCTGATTATATTAGATTTACAATAAAGTTTTGATCTTTTGATCCTCATATTAGTTTTGGAATCCACTTTACAGATTTATTATAGATTATAAAAAGAAAAATAGCTTCATTTACAGATTGATTCAGATAAATGTATAACTAGCTTCATAATAAACCTTTATACTAGTTTTAGAGTGGATTTCCAACAAGATGAGCGTAGCAAAAAAAAAGGGAGTAGTATTTAGCACCGAGTTGGGTATGATTCCAAGGTCTTATACCCTAGAACTACATGCCACCTAGGATTGAGATTAAAGTGCCCATAGTGGGGTAAGATGTGATCACTTGAGTTAAGGTTATACTCCCTGGAAAGAGTATGACACCTCTCCCTAACGTAAGGTTTCTTCCTGAGGAGGACGAGATGTTACACTCCATGTAGCTCACATGGTTTATGTCGGTTAAGAGAAGCTCCCTACTAGAAAGAAAATCTTTGAAATAATTTCCTTAAGATAAAGTATTTTCTCTAATAGAAAATAATAATAGAAAAGCTTTTAGAAAACTAAGTGAAAAGGCTCACGAGTTTTATTCAGATTATGCTTTACAGAAAGATTAAAGTTACAGATTTCAGCTTCCAGATTTCATATTTAAAAGGTGAGTCATTTTACACTTAGATAGTATGATTTAAAGAGAAAATATAAGTTCATATTTTAGAACTAAATGTTATGACTCACTAGATTTACAAAGTATAATTTGTTACTCATGATTTCAGTACTTCAGATATTCCAGCTTATGTGAGTCATTTACATTTAGCATGTATTGTTTTATAAATGATGGTTATGAGATGATGTTTTACTTGTGAATTTCACCCTCATATACTTAGTACATCCTCAAAGTACTGATCCACATATACGTCTATGTTTTACATTGTCTTATAATGTAGGTTCAGGTGCTCAGTATCAACAGTGTGAGTAGTTTGAGCATCTCTGTCTACATTCGATAGTTTGTGAGTCCTCATAGTTTGGGGACTTATTACTCAGATGTTGCAGTTTATCAGCTTATAAGATTTTAGCATTTCTTTCAGACAGTTCAAGTTAGCTAGAGGTCTGTCCCAGTGACTCTCTAGTATTAGTGGTAGAGGCTTATCAAACTTCCAGTTTTGATTCATATTATTCAGTATTAATGTTTTAGATATTATTCTTAGATATTATAGACAGTTTTTGCATCCTAGCATGACCTTTATATCTATATTTCCATCTATATGAGATTTAGACTCAGTAGTATGCAGACAGGGTTAGCTTAAGGATACTCGTAGTCTTGAGCACCATGTGACATCTCGGGACCAAATTTAGGGGCATTACATCCTCATACCACTAATAAGATATATCCTCCAATTGATACACAATAACTCTACATCCTATACATCAGTAACATGCATCACCGTAAAGATTTTCTCCATCTCATCAGTGAACCTCTGCAGATCCACCTCAACCTTACAGCCTTATGGGTTAGGGGAATCAACCTCATAACCTGTTCAACCTGAGTGACCTAAGATAACTGAGAAAAAAACCAATATAGTTGGATTAACGAGATAGCAATGCCACTAATTAAATAAGCATATGAATAGACTGATAAAACTCTATACTAGTGATATCTCCTTGAGGTGATTGAGCATAAGTATCTCCATCATGGGAAGCTCGAAGATTACTTGTAGGGATCGATGGAACTCCACATGTAGTAGCACAATCAGGGGCAGGGACCCTTGAACAGGTCTACACTCCATACATAGGGCGATTCCCCTTTATATTTTCCTCAGAAGGAATAGAGTTCCTAATATTTCTACAAATATCAGATCTTTAGGGAGGCATGATCTTAAATACAAGAAAGCCAGGAGTTAGAGAAGTTTTATAACACTTGAATCTGTAGCCCAAAATAGAAAATAAGAAACAGAAACACTCTTAAATGACTTGTAGCATAATACTTTATAAGTATAGCGCGCTACACACCCATAAAATAGACCCTACTCAACACGACTTTGTGGACACCCAGTGACTCTAAACCATGATCTGTAACCAATCTTGTCATGAATTGAACCAAGGCATGGCCTTGATGTGTATCTCAAGCCCACCATAGACCGGAGACCACCCCCTTAGCTTAACCTCAAGAGCATAATAACAACAATAAAGCAAAAAACAATCAATATAGTAATAAAATATAAATAGATAACTCAAATGAAAATAAGAGTCAAAACAACAACCGACCCATATATGTCCACAAAAGCCTCTAAAACTAGAATAACATCTAAGTCGGTACATGCCCTCGACTATGACTAGAAAGAATACAAAAGCAATGAGTTAATAAATAAAGAATGATAAAATTATAAGGTATTCTTAAGAATGGAGGCTCATGATACGCCCAAATTACAACTCTCGTTAGAAAGTGTAAGCGGTCGCTGTCAAATATAGAACCCAACTGGGTTGGGTGTCGAATCCCATAGGGAATACTATGATCACTAAGTATTGCGATTCTTATTAGACTGTTGATCGAAGGTTCCAAGGTAAGGGGGTTTGGTTTAAGTGCATAATAATATTATCAGTGTAACAATGAGGTGATATGTGTAATTATATTTGATCACAGAGAATGACAAGTTAGGGTTATGTCCACCTTGTAGCTTCTACTTCTCTATTAACTATGAGTAATATGGATTTTATACATGCATGCACTTATAGAGAGACGTATTCTAATTCTAAATCCAAGTGTTTTTCAACCATCAAGGATTTATTCACCTTAGTTCTCTCGAATCCAAAGTGTACAACCAATTATGCGAACTCTCCAAGAAGTTAATCCTGTTAGGGCATTAACGTGTAAAATAGAGGTTTGAAACCTCATTTTCTCGTCACACTCTCTTTTCCAAATAGTAACTTTTCTATCGAACAAGTTATTGCTATAATGGTGCATTCCCTATGTTTGCAACCACGAGAATTCAATCAAAATAAAGAGAGTAATGATATAAGTGCCGTGACATATCATAAATTCAAAATCCCATAGCAATAGAGAGTATACTACAAGGTTTACATAACCCTAACACATAAGTTTAGCTACTCATGAATAAAACAGAAATCAACATAGAAATATTCATCATACCAAAACTTAGAACGATCTTGGTGATGAAGATGACTAGCGAAATTAAGAGAGAAACACGTTTCTCTCTCTCTGTCCTCAAGCTACGCTGCTTTTCTTGTTTTCAAAATAATACAGAATCTGAATAATGAACTAAAATTCAGCAATCATGCTTTTAATAACATCCTTCTCTAATAAATTGCTACTGCATCCTTAACTATTTAAAAATATTAAGTTTGCCCGGGAAAAAGTTCTCATGCGTCACATTCAGTCCAAGAGCTGCTTTCCTTTTTATGTGAAGTTTTCTTTTGCTGTCCACAGGTCCCCAAAGTGCTGAAATCTTCCTCATTAGTACCTGAAAAGCATGCTAATCACATAGGTCAGCTCACTTAACTAAAAATAGACTAAAAGTGCAAGAAGTATGTATTTTATCCTCAAAACTTAGCTAAAACATGGGTAAGTTATGGTGCTTAGACGTATAAATACGCCCAACATCACCACCCCACACTTAAAGCTTTGTTTGTCCTCGAACAAAATAGTACATCCATGCGAATACCTAACTACACTTCACAAGAGCAACACAAAATTTTCAACAAGACATACACGGCAATTATTAACAAAGAGTAGATTTCTTGATCATTACTAGAAACAACTCACCCTCCAACATAGACTCATTAAGTTGGTTAATTCGTATACACAAGTTAAGCCAAAAAAATCATATAAAACTACCCAACAATCATCAACCATGTGCGCTCACAC
>NC_061122.1:87901956-87990268 GCF_002878395.1 Capsicum annuum
AGCTTTTGGATCAAATTATGGTCTTTTCAAAAAAATGGATTAAGCTATATATCTGAGGTTGCAAAATAAAATAGCTAAAGGCTCAAAGGGTGTTCACTAGGACAATGTACAAAGGTAGGTAAAAAGAAGATAAACAAAATCAGGGCTGCCAAAGAAATGCCTAAATCATCTCCTAAACTCACAATCTTTATTTCGCTTCACACACACACTAGGCAAATTCTAGCATCAGTCGCTACAAAGAATATACAACAACCTTACACACACATGGCACATGGTCAACTTAATTAGGAGCATTATAGATTCTTTACCCAACAGATAAATGAATTAAACCACAAGCAATTATCATAGAATGAGTCACAACTTAGAGCCTAAATGTTTCAATAGTAGTGATTCAGCACAAACTCCTGTTATAATGCCATGCCGTCTATAAGAACAATTTCATGCAAAAATCTGACTAATTATCACTAACTAACTACGACTAAATCAAAACAACTATAGAATAAGTACAGGCAAGCAGTACGCAATACAGCAGACAAGACAATCCACAGATATATACCCGCACCCCACACTTGTACGGAATATATTGCCCTCAATATAAATAAATAAGCAAAAACTTGGTTAGTCAGACTCCTCCTCTACATCCGGGGTCATACCCCCTGCATCAGAATCATCATCAGAGTCTTCATCATCAGAGTTGTCCTCCACATCAGAGTCTAGCAGCTGGTGATCATCGTCTGTTGGCACATCATCATCCAGAGGTTCTTTAAAATTTACCTCCACTCCACACATGGCCCGAGCATGCTCATTAAGCGGGTAGTCATAGTCCAACTGCCGAAGCTCTGCATCAGTCGGCACACGACCCCCATTCATCATAGTAAACCTAGTCATGCCATACAAATGGTGAAAAAAACTCTCATCTCAAGCATGTCTCTCAGCAGTGGTAAGGTTGATGCCTTGACCAGTTTTTGGATCTTTGATTTTCGTGAGATCTACCTTCTTCGAGTTATGTGGCAACTTATGGTCTGCTGGCTCCTCCTCAATGTGCTCTTTCCTTAAAATTGCAGTCAATAAATTGCTAAAACTGAAATGGGACCTTTTATGCACCCTTGCTTTTTGCATCGACATTTGAATAACTGCACCAATATTGATGGGAACATTTTTCATTAGAGCATATATCAAGCAGACTCGATCACGCATGACCTTAGTGTATTGTGTCCCAGGAATCAAGCAGGAGTTGACTATTCTTAACCATATGCGAGCTTCTCTGTTCAAACAAGTATATGGGTAAGTATTGTGACGACCATTATCTTTGTGATGAGTCCACCGGGTCATGGACCTTGATCTACACAACGTATGTCTGATGGCTCTGTAGGGAGGTCTGTTGTAGAGCTCTTTGAGTGGTGATTGATCCACACTTGGAGTACCCAGGAAAGAGTTGAAGAAATCAGCGTTCAATTGCAAGACTTGTCCCCGAATCTTTACTTTATTTCCCGCAGTCCTTGGGGACCAGTTGGCATAAAACTCTCGAGTCAAATCAAGATTACATTCGCCCATGTCTCGAAAGATAAAGTCAAGATTTAGTGCCATAATCTTTGCCAAAATGCGAGGGCAGTTCTTTGCTAAACTTTTCTTCTACATCAAATCCACATGTACATATTTCTTCACTTTATTGTTTCTATACCATTCCTTCCCTTCCTCTTCCAGAACCCACTTGATCCTAAAAGTGCATCGAGGCACTTGAAGAGAGGAGGAATCAGCCTGGTCCTTTCTTGACCTTTTTTGACCTTTTTGTGAGGTGGATGCTTTCTCCTTTCCCTGTCGTCCTTTCGGAGCCATGTTACCTGAGATCATAATATGGTCATGTTAGTCTCATGTCGTAAGTTTCACTATAATCGAAAAAGAAAATAGTGAAGGCACCACCCCACACTTAATTTGTTTGCATAAACTAATTGAGTGAGTGATGTCGATTACTCAGACTTCATCAACATACATTTAGATGGTATGTGCCAACAACATTCTTAGCGCAGTCACACTTTCAACCCTTCACTTTACATAACAATTTCTTAGTTTGATATAGAGAAGCAGCACACAATGGTCCTGTAATCTTGACTATCATTTCCAACTTTATTTCATTGGGGTAATGCAATCTTTGGACAAGACTACCACATGGGAATCTTATCATGGAAACAATTACACAATCTTATGTTTTTGGCTAACCATGAGCATTGCATCGATGAACGAGTCACTCACATAGTCAAGCTTACAACTCCCAAAATTATGCATTAAACTTCACTATTTCAAATCCTTAATAATAAAACAAATTATGACAGTGAATACCAATCAATACATGCCGGAGTAAAATCAAGATAACCTATGAGAATCCTTTCACTCAATGAGATGTATTTTTCAAAAAATCATAACAAACTAATCATACTCTTATCACCAAGAACTACTACAAAATCTAGTTAACCATTATAAGCGTAGCACTGAAATAACTACGGAACATGAAAGAACAACTTACTTGGTGATGAATCGGGAAGGTGAGCCTGCAGGATTAGATGAGAAAAGAGAAGGTCCTGGAGAGGTTGGGCGGCCCTTAGGTTGAAGAAAAATTTAGTAGGGTTTAAGGGTAGAGGATATATTTAAAGGATGAGTCATGGGTCGGGTTGGTCCATTCACAAACGGGTTAGTAGGCAAAATTCATGTTGATAGGCGGCGCCTATAGCATCGCCTAAGCATAAGTATTCGGTGCCTAACCTATTGCCCATGTTGGCATAGGCGGCGCGTAGCCTATCACCTATATTGGCATAAGCGGTGCCTAGCCTATCGCCTATGTGAGGCAGTGAGCATAGGCAATGGTATAGGCGGTGCCTAGCCTATCGCCCATGTTGGCATAGGCGGTGCCTAGCCTATCACCCATGTTGGCATAGGCGGCGCCTAGCCTATCACCTATGTGAGGCAGTGAGCATTGGGAATGGCATAGGCGGCGCCTAACCTATCGCCCATGTTGGCATAGGCGGTGCCTAGCCTATCGCCTATGATCCATCATTCCTAGACTTACCACCATTGGCATGGCTCACTTTCAAATCAAAATTTGGGGCTAATCTCCTCCTTTGTACTTCATGTACCTACACTTAATCAAAAACAACAAAAATGATTAAAAGAATGGGTTGCCTCCCACCAAGCGCCTTAGTTTGGTCGTGGCTCGACTCTTCTTTTTGAATTTTTATTTATCAAAAACGAACTCCTAGTAAAACAAAAATGATTAAAATGATGGGTTGCCTCCCATGTAACGCTTGATTTATTATCGCGGCACGACATAGTTATCTCAATTTCTCAGACTTCATCAAGATATATGGTGGCTATATATTTTATCGAGTCGGTTAGACCGATATATAGCTTCACTCTTTGGCCATTCACCTTAAAGACACTACCATCATCATTTTCCATCATTATTTTCTAACTCCACTACTCCAGATGAGTAAACTTGGCTGATTCTGAATGGACCAGACCATTTAGACTTCAACTTACCTGGAAACAGCTTCAGTCTGGAGTTGAAAAGGAGTACCAAATCGCCTTTCTGAAATTTTCGTTGGATAATCCTTCGATCATGGTACTTTTTTATCCTTTCCTTGTAAAGATCTGCTCTTTCATATGTATTTAGACGAAATTCATCCATCTCGTTTAGCTGTCCCAATCTCATATCTATAGCATCATCCCAGTTCAGGTTAAGCTATTTCTCTAAAGATAATTCCTTCTCATCCTCATAATAAACATCAACTATAGAGAACACATTCATATCCTTGAGTTGCTTCATTGATTTACATACATCAAAACATACCACTTTGTCATTCATCCGAAATAAAAGCTCATTTGCTCGCAAATCAATAAGCACACTTCCTGTTGCGAGAAAAGGCCGACCCAAGATTATGGGCACCTCAAAATCCACCTCGTAATCCAAAATAACAAAGTCTGCAGGAAAAATGAAGGTAGAAACCTTCACTAGTACATCATATAAGATACCAACAGGTTGTTTTACCAACCTATCTGCCATTACCAGCCGCATGTTGGTTGGTGTAAGATCCCCCAACCCCAACTGTCTATAAATGGCTAGTGGCATCAAATTAATGCTAGCCCCCAAATCACATAACGCCTTAGCAAAATCTAAAGATCCAACCGTGCAAGGAATAGTGAAAGCACCCGGATCTGCCTTCTTCTGTACTAAAGACCTCGGGGCAATTGCACTGCAATGATGAAAATTATCTACCAGTTCATAGCTCGCTGCCCTTTTCTTTGTCAAAAGGTCCTTCATGAATTTGGCGTACCTTGGCATTTGCTCTAATGCCTCCACCAAAGGCACATTAATAGTCAGCTGCTTCAGCATGGTCATGAATTTACTGAACCTGGTGTCATCAGCTTTCTTCTTCAGTCTCTGAGGAAAAGGTAGTTGTGGATTTGGAAGAGTTTTCTCCACCACTTTCTTTTTATTGTGCTTCCCATTATCAATCTTTTCAGACTGCTGGCATCTATGTGTAGTATCATGAACGTTCTCATCCTGATTTTCAACTTCTACAAAATCATCACAATCTGCTTCAACAACATTCTCCTCTATACTATCAACCACGGGCTTGCCCTTGGATGGATTTTCCAACACCTTACCACTCCTGGTTGTAATAGCCAAACATGTTCCATCTTTTCTTAGATTTTGGATAGTGTCACTCGGTAAAGTGCCAGCTTTTCTTTGATTGAATGCCACTGATAGTTGACTCATTTGTTGTTCCAGCTATTTTATTAAAGTGGAATGTGAGTCAACCAATTGATTTATTGAGGACAAATCATTTTTTACCTCAGTTACTCTCGTGTTGGTTGCCTCCACTCCTTTCAATAGTTTAGCTATCATGTCCTTCATGGACATCTTTCCAGAGCTAGGTGCAGCAGCTTCACGATTTCCAGGAGGGACATACAAACCTCTCCTGTCATTCTTATTCTTCCAATTCCCTTGGTCTCGGTCCTTGTATCCGGATTTTTCATAATAGTTCCGACCTTGGTTTCCTTGGACATTGCCTCGGAAACCCCCCTAATTATTCAAGTAATTTACTTCCTCCTCAGAATCGGAGTCATCTCTTCCCTTTGATACAACAGCCTTGACCTTTTCTATCTTCCCTAATAATAAATGCTTGGTAAGAAGGTCCATCTGCATTTTCATGTGAGCCATATCCTAGTCACGTTCCTCTTCTCTTCGTCTCTGTTCTGCCGTCATGCCAATAGATACAGTAAAGCTTGCTACCTCAGAATCTCTGGTATGCCAAGCTCTACTCTGCTTTGTCATACGATCCAGCATATTACATGCCTCAATAAAAGTAAGGTCCATGAATGACCCACCCGCAGCATTATCTACCACCGGCTTAGTCACCGAGTTCAAAGACCTATATAATATTTCCATCAAGTGGACATTGGTCATCTGATGATTTAGGCACCGCATAAGCTTCTTCTTGAACCTCTCCCATGTCTCGTGGAGAGCTTCAGTTGGAAGCTGTCTAAAATTGCTTATCTCATCTCTTAATTGTGCTCTCTTGGATGGCGAAAAGAATCTTTCTAGGAAAGCTTCTTTCAGTTTCCTCTAATTGGTAATAGAGTCAGGAGTTAGCCCGTTTAACCATATAGTTGCCTCTACAGATAGAGACAATGGAAATAAACGCAATCGGATCACATTCTGTCCAACCCCTGGATTGTCAAACGATTTGCATGTTGATATAAAATTAATCAGATGCATATTCGGATTATCACCTGCAAGTCCACCAAATAACCCTTTGAGTTGCAATAGCTGGATCATGGTGCTAGTGATATTGAACTTGGATCCGGGTGCCAAGGGCGGAGGAATAATAGCCCCTGTGGCACTAGCCCCATCTAGGTCGTCGTCATCATCATCAAAAGCAACTTGCACAGCTCGGCGTTCGGGTCTCATTCTAGCTTGACGATCTCTGTTGACATTCCTGTTCACTGGTGCAGCCACATCATCTACACGCCTTGGATTTAATAACTCATCATCACCCAGGTCCTCATCATCAAGATTTGGTGCCCAACCTGGGTTATCAGCATTCTGTTGATTTACTTGCGCAGCTGCCAATGCAGCTAATCTAGCCTGCTCCTGTTGAGTAGCCATCCTTTCAATGTCTCGTTGCGCATCCATTCTGCCAATGAGATATGGTTCAGGATTTATAGGTAATAATGGCTGACCAGATCTCCGTGTATTTGGCATGCAATCCACTAAACCTGAACAAAACAAAAACAAAAAACAAAAAGTAAAATTTGAGAATCTTTGACCAAAGGGTCTATTAACTATCACAAACTTAGTTGACAACTGTATTCCCCGGCAACGGCGTCAAAATTTGATACGCCCAAATTACAACTCTCGTTATTAAGTGTAAGCGGTCGCTGTCAAATATAGAACCCAACTAGGTTGGGTGTCGAATCCTACAGGAAATACTATGATCACTAAGTATTGCGATTATTATTAGACTGTTGATCGAAGGTTCCAAGGTAAGGGGGGTTTGGTTTAAGTGCACAATAATATTATCAGTGTAACGATGAGGTGATATGTGTAATTATATTTGATCACAGAGAATGACAAGTTAGGGTTATGTCCACCTTGTAGCTTCTACTTCTCTATTAACTATGAGTAATATGGATTTTATACATGCATGCACTTATAAAGAGACATATTCTAATTCTAAATCCAACTATTTTTCAACCATCAAGGATTTAATTACCTTAGTTCTCTCGAATCCAAAGTGTACAACCAATTATATGAACTCTCCAAGAAGTTAATCCTGCTAGGCCATTAACGTGTAAAATAGAGGTTTGAAACCCTATTTTCTCGTTACACTCTCTTTTCCAAATAGTAACTTTTCTATCGAACAAGTTATTGCTATAATGGCGCATTCCCTATGTTTACAACCACGAGAATTCAATCAAAATGAAGAGAGTAATGATATAAGTGGCGTGACATATCATAAATTCAAAATCCCATAGCAATAGAGAGTATACTACAAGGTTTCCATAACCCTAATAAATAAGTTTAGCTACTCATGAATAAAACAGAAATCAACATAGAAATATTCATCATACCAAACCTTAGAACGATCTTGGTGATGAAGATGACTAGCGAAATTAAGAGAGAAACACGTTTCTCTCTCTCTCTATCCTCAAGCTACGCTGCTTTTCTTATTTTCAAAATAATACAGAATCTGAATAATGAACTAAAAATTCAGCAATCATGCTTTTAATAACATCCTTCTCTAATAATTGCTACTGTATCCTTAACTATTTAAAAATATTGAGTTTGCCCGGGAAAAAGTTCTCATGCTTCACATTCAGTCCAAGAGCTGCTTTTCTTTTTATGTGAAGTTTTCTTTTGCTGTCCACAGGTCCCCAAAGTGCTGAAATCTTCCTCATTAGTACCTGAAAAGCATGTTAATCACATAGGTCAGCTCACTTAACTAAAAATAGACTAAAAGTGCAAGAAGTATGTATTTTATCCTCAAAACTTAGCTAAAACATGGGTAAGTTATGGTGCTTAGATGTATAAATACGCCCAACATCAGCTCACCACTTCAATAAGTCAGTAGATCTGCTCAACCACGAAATGTTGCACATGAGCAACAGAAAAGTCTCTGTACCCTACATCATGAAATGATATAGTGCCCTAGGACAATCAGTGAGATAAGCACTGGGATGTAACTCAGGTAAAATGAAAACATAATTCCATATCTAAAATTAGCGAAAATCACAGGAACACATTCATATTTACATATATATGATTTCGGGATGGAGTAAAGGGTCATGAAGATGAGAGTTTTAAAACTATTAACCTAGATTGTGTAGCTCGATCTGTCCTAAGGGCACCCATAGGCTATATGGGTTAAGATCACTCTATTAAAAGGTCCCCAGCACATCTTAGCCGCATGAATCAAGGAAAATTGAGGGAAAACTAAACCCACCATGGGGAATAGACATCCCAAAAATATATATCAACTGTGTATCAAGCACATGGTCATTAGACCCCAACACTAGCAAACATGGTTTCCAGTGTTCATCCCTACGGGACTTACACCTTTATGGTAAGCTACAAAAACCCTTATACACTTATTAGATACCTAAGAATTCTCTTTTGAGGCAATATTAAGAAACCTTGGTACTTGTTGGTTATGATGAATAATGTTGGAAGTAATGCCTAAATGATTATGTCATATGTATAAATTATTGGTTAAGCTTATGATAAGCTATTGATTATATTATTGTTTTGGCTATTGATTTGACTACCGAATATACCATTTAATGATCCCTTTACTATGATATTATCTAATCCATGAATTATGTGATTAACTATGCTAGGAGTAAGCTATAGATTACTATTGCTCAAGTTATTGGTCAGCTATCTTTTATGCTAATGATAAGCCATTGAATACACTATTGATAGGTCATTGCTCATGATATTAATTATGATTATCATCATGCTAAATAATTATGCTAGTAATCATGTTAGAAAACATCCTTATTGATCATATTAGCAATTGTGTTATTATTAGTGCTGGAAGTCATGATTATTGATTATATGGGAAACTATGACATTAATTATGCTAGAAATCATGATGCTTTACTATATTGGCACTTATGACATTGATCATATATTGATATTCGGTAAGGAAAAAAGATGATTATGATGATATTGATATCTAGAAAGGCTGGAGGATGATTATGATGATACATTGATACCTCACAAGGTCAGAGGATATTATAATAATACATTGATACCCAAAAGGCTGAAGAATATTATGATGAGACATTGATACTCGGTAAGGCCGGAGGATATTATGATGATATGTTGATACCTGGCAAAGTCATAGGATATTATGATGATACATTGATACCCGACAAGGCCGGAGGATAATTATATTGATGCACATATATGTACATCTACAGGTTAAGTATGGATATGCCCTATATATGTATATTATATATTCATATATATATGCAAGTTGGGTATGATGTCGATATTAGGGATGTCGCATATATCCTGAATGTGGTAATTATGATAACTAGTGAACTTGTGAGGATTAATAATAATTATTAATTAATGATAAATGATTATAAAGTAGTATAGTTGATGCTTAGTAATGAATAAGGATTAGTGGTGGATATGGTTTGAGTGACCATTCATGACTAATTGATAAACGAGGATTAATTGGTACAGTATGATTAGTTAATAAATATTATCTAGTTGATAACTAGTTATTAGTGTATATATGGTGAATAGTTGTTAAAAGGTGACTAGATGTTATTTGATGACTTGTTATTAAATAAATTATTTAATAAGAGATGGTTAGCTAATAAGTGGAAACTAGTGAGTATTGATGATAAGGTTGATTTTTCGTTGGTAAGTTATGAAATATTGGTAGATTACCGATTGATGATAATTGTGGAATAATGGCTAAATAAATATGAAAGTTAGTTATCGTATTGGTTGACTACATTATGCTATCCTTTGGTGTACTCTCCGGGAGTTTGGGAGTCTGAGATGGGTTATTTACTTTCTGCACCAACTGACATATGGGAGCCAATTTTATATTTGTGATTGCTTATGTTGATGCTTTATGACAAGTTATTATTCCACATTGTTACTTTTTATGCATAGCTATATTGGCATGTGTTGATGCTTTATGTTATACTATTATTTTTATGTAATTACTTACCATGTACCATAATGTTGGAGATGATTCAAGTTCATTTTTATATGTTGACTTAGTTATGGTATCTTGCATTTTATCATACTTATATCATGACTTTGCCCAATCGGCCAATGATACCTACTAAGTACCCGTTATTTTGGGACTCATACTACGTTTCTATAACTTTTTGGTGCATATTCGAGTACTAGATATTGTCATTGATTATTGATCCTACTGATTTGATATTTCTGGAGATAGGGTAAGATCTCACCCATTTTTCTCAATCTTTATATTCAGTCTTTTGTTATTGAGATAGATGTTGTTGACCATTCTAAGTCTTTAAGTTGAAATACTATTATATGCTCTTGTGCTGGCTCTACCAGGTCATGGGATGTTATCTGGAATTGATCGCTTTTATCTATTTAGAACTCTTTCTTATTTATAAGTGTGTTGTTAAATTTTGCCTATATGGAGCATTTTCTATTAAATTAACCAATTGTGTTAGCTCTGGGTTATGGTTTGGCTTACCTACTGGCGAGATTTAGTAGATTCCATCATGACTTGTAAATAAGGTCATGACACCATGTACCACTTAAATCAGTTGTCGTGAGTGTACTCGTACCTGAATTTGCACCAAAAGGGGGCAGTAGGGATGAGGATGGTCTACTTGTACTCAGTAGGTATCATAGGCCAGCTGAGGAAAATAGAAAATAAAGCATTTAAAATACACACATGGGAATGTCACTTACAATCAGAAAATGTCCCAAACAGCAGCCCACACCACCTCTACTAACAATTCTAAAATATACATATATACCAAATACAATTACAAGAAGAAGCACCAATAGGTAGGTATCAAATCAAAAATGAAAATACAGTAGAGAATGTACACAACAAATGAAATGCATTGAAGATTATGATGATGATGAAGTGATGCTTGAGGTTGTCACACAACCTCCGTATACACCTAACAAGTTGTGCTTCCAGGTAGGACCCATGGGGGTTCACAACTTATATACAATCCAATATCTAGTCTCCTATACCAATATTCATAACTCCTCTCCAGTTAATCCATCGATAGAGGGTTTTTAAAGATATCACATTATTTGTCAGAAAAAGTCAATATTACCAGTATTTAGACTATTGTACCAATGTTTCATGAATGTACATGATATTAGGATATAATTATAACAACCAACCAAAATGAGAATTTCCAAATCTAACCAATATACCAATCATGTAAGCCAAAATACTCTCAATAATCTAACCATCCATGAATCCAATGTAGTCCATATGCCAATAGAGTTAAATACATAATAGTATGCCATTGATACCACATGAACTCCTATTTATGCTTTTTTTCATCAAACAATATATAATCAAATATACATACACAAGGCCAATAACATCATATAAGATCCTACCCAGTTACACATGGCAAATAATGTCTCAAAACCACCAATTTACAATTATATAGGCCCCCACATGGGTAAGAAACAATAATATAGCCATTTTCATGATTGGTTCCCACACCCTCAACACGATTTATATCCATATTAATTACCCAACCTAGCCTAGAGAAAGTTAAGCCATAACCTACCTAAAATGTCAAAATCGATAAGAACAAGCCTTTAACATTGATATTTTACCTCACGCACAGACCTGGAATCAACTAAAATAACAAATATAGAATCTATGTGTTAAAAGAAAGTCAACGATACCGATATTACCCATTTCTGGGTTGAGATCAAAATGGACCCCCGAAATGGATTTATCAAAAATGAGGTCACGTGATACCCAAGCAAAATTGATTTATCAAAATTTAAAAATACAAAATTTGCCTTAATTCGATATCCAAGAAAAAAGTAATAGTCATTTTTATGAAGAGAGGCAGTGAGGTCATGCGATTAACCCGCGACGTACGCTCCGTCACCCAGACCTATTTTTCAATTTCTATTTGCTCATTTTTAAGGGTAAATAAGTCTTTTCCTCCACCCTAACTCATCAATAACAGATAATTTTAGCCCCCAAAAGCATTGTACACACTATTATTCATCTTTTCTCTCAGAAGAAAAAAAACTAGCCTTAAGAAATCAAGAACAATACCATTACTCCAACTTCAAGAAAGTCAATAATCTAAGCTTCCGGGTTCAAGAACTTCAAGAAAAAGCTTTAACAACGTCATTAGGAATTCAAAATTCAAGCTTCTACACTTAATTAATCAAATAAGGTATATGGGATTATGAACAAGTATACTTCTTTTATTCTTGTGACCAAAACTAGTTTTTAAAGATGAATTTACATGAATTTACGTGAATTGAAATTAGGGTTCATACCCAAAGTATCTTGTTTTAAGTTATGGATTTATAAAGTGATTGAAGCATGAAATTCCATACTTGTCTTAATTTAAAGAACTCTCTTTTATGATCTGAATACCATGAGTATGATTTGATACATTAGTAACAGATTTCCAATTTGAGTTTAAGCATGAAATTGTAATGTTGATCTCATTATATTGATATTGTGAAGTATTTTAAGAAGTATATCCAGAATGACATTTTGTTATGAATTTACATAATTTTAAAGCCTGGGTTTTAATCCCCTAGTTTGAGTATTGAAATTTGAAGAAGATTCTGTTTTTAAGCACCCTATGACAAGCATATATTCAAATTTTGAGAAAGATTTAATCTTTTGATCCTCTTCTTAAATACAAATCCACATTATAATTTTATTATAATTTACAAAAAATAGATTAGTATTGATTACAGTTTAAAATAGACTGATGCATAACTGGTTTTCATTATAAACCTTTTTGCAAGTTTTTAAGGTGGATTTCCCACAGAATGAGCTTACATAATTAAAGAGAGTAGTATTTATCACTGATTTGGGTATGTGCCCTAGTTGGCATGCCCCAAAACTACGAGTCAACATAGGTACAAATTTAGATTATTCCTATTTATATGGATGACAGATATAGATTGTGATCACTTGGCTCAGGTTATACTCCTTGGAAAAAGTATGACACCTCTTCAATGTGAGGTTTTCCCTAGAGAGGAACAAGATGTTTGACTTCATGATAGCTCACATGGTTTATGTCAGTTAGAAAAACCTCCCTAAAACCTAAGTCCTAAAACAGAATAATAGAAGAACTTTTAGAAACTAAGTGTAAAGGCTCATAATTTTATTCAAATATTATTTTACTTAAGTCATTAGCTATGAAATTTTATCTTTTTTTATACAGATACTAAGGTGAGTCCTTTTACACTTAGACTATATGGTTAGAAAATTGACTTAACTTCAGTTCTACTTATTCCACTAGTGGAAAAAGTAAAAGTAAAGCTTTTAGAACTAAGTGTTATGACTTATAAGATTTATATAGTATGCTTAATCATTCATGATTTATGATTTTCATCTTTTAGTCATTCAAGCCAATGTGAGTCATTTACATTTAGCATGCATTCTTTACAATCTATATAAAAAATTAAGTTACTATTTTACTTACATATTCAGCCCCACATGCACAGTACATTCAAAAAGTAAGAATCCATATGTATGTCTAGGTGATACATTGTTTAATAACGTAGGTACCAGTTTAGTTGTAGTCCATATATCATAATCAGACAGTTGTAGATTTCAATCAGCAGGTAATGAGTCTTCCTACTTCAGGGACTTCAGTTAGATGTTATTCATTTACTTTACTTTCTTACTCATATGTATTTATTAGTGGTAGTTGGGTTCACGTCCCATCTATCTATAGATAGTATAGTAGAATCTTTATAGATGTCAGTTAGAGTTAGTAATGTAATTTCAGTTCCTCTTTTCAGTTTTATCACAATGTAAAATTGTATCCGTATTGTATTATATCCCAGATTTCATCATGATTATATTTTTGCATAGTAAACTTTGTTATTTTATACATAATTAAATTAGTTAATGGAACGCCAGTTCATAGGTTAGCTTGAGATCACTTGTGGTCCTAAGCACCGTGTGATGTCTAGGACGTAGTCTAGGGATGTTATAAACTTGGTATTATAGAACAGAGTTCAAGTGTCCTAGGGTGTCTGTGAAGCCGTGTCTAGTAAATTCTTGTGGAACAGTACAGAGATGGCTCTACTTTTCTTCGAGAGGCTATAGGGCATTTACAAAAAGTTTTCATTCTTTCATACTCTAGATCATGCTATAAATTTGTTCCTTCAAAAACTTCAATAGATTCGTGTGTTAATCCAAAATTCTCCATCTCTGACTTCCTTTAGAGATAATATGATTAGTAAGTTCCAAATTCCTCCTAAAATGTTGCTCTCATATTTACTATCAGTAATTCAAGAAGTCACATAAGGGGCTTGAGAGGAGCTCTCTAGTGTGTTATAAGTTCCTCAAATTCAAAGTTATGTCTTCATCTATATGAGTTGTTCAGTTAAGACAATGTAAGATATGTATTCAGATTCCCCATTAACCCTTCAACTCAGATAGTGCTCATGAGAAATCTAGATTGTTAATTAAAGTTTGCATTCAATGGATATTGCAATAGGAGTCTTTTGATTCATGAGTAGTACAACCTTATTATAATTAGAAGTATGGTTATTGAAGTTTAGTGACAAGATAGGTGGAGATATCAATTGACTAGAAGTATATACATGAACTTGTGAATTCTATCGAGTTTATGTTAAGATGATATGTCCTTGTGTGTTAGTTTTGTAGGAGGTAGAGCAGAAGTTATTAGTTAAGGTAACTTGTGGTTTTCTTGATGTGTGAAAGGAGTTATTGATGATATTTATTTTGTTATTAAAGTATAGGTTGTTAATGAAAGTATTGGGTGGTTGAGTATTGTTCATTTAGGCTTCCCTTGAGGTTGCAAAAAGGAGTCTAGTTGAAACATATAGAGCTATGAAAGTAATTTAGGTGTATAGATGGGTAAATAGTTGCAATATGTAGAAAGAGGAGGTGCTAATATATTATAATAAGATAGACCATGCGATCATGATCAATTATTGTTATTATGACTTTAGTGGACTAGTGTTTCTTGATGTTTTATTTTATAGCTTCCAAGTGAGAATAGCATATGAGGTTGTGTTGTTAATCATGCCTATCACTATACACTAAGATTGAATAGTGGATGGTCATCAAGGTGGATGTAATGATTGCTTGGTTTGTGATGCTAGTTATATGGAGGTGAACCAATAGGCTTGAAACAATGAATGCAAGAATTTAAGTTTATTGATTTGAGATTAAGAAAGATATTGTAGGTATTAATTAGAGGTATGCCCAAGTTGATATCGGGTTGCATTATCTTTCTAAGGCCATTATGTGTTGTGTGTGGTTAATAGTACCCTTGAGTTTCTAAGTGGAAGAAATCTAGTTTTATAGTACATGGTGTTTTTAGTTGATAAGCTAAGCAGTTATGTATATATGGTGTTAAATCTTTTAAGTATGATTTTGATTCTTATGGTTTTGGAAAAATATAAGTATAGAAGTGTGATCTTGGTAGTCTCTGATTATGTGTTTAGTAAGGTAGATGTGTTTGCAAAGGACAGAGCAAGTCTTTGATGATGATTCTTGAAGCTAGAGAAAGTTTAGGATGGTATATGAAAGGGTTGTCCAAGAACAAAGTCAGTAAGTTCAAAATATAGTTTATTCGTTTGAGTTTAGCATTTATGTGTAGACTGTTAGAGTTAAGAAATTTTGGCTCAGTTTTAGGAATATGAAATAGATCCATAAGTTTAGAAAGATGGTTTTAAGATATGGGGGAGATATTGTAAGACCCTAGCTAATTACAATTCCCTATTGCAGTAAAAAGGGTCCAAGGCATATAAAATTCCACTAAGTTTTGTGACTTAGCCATTTCTAAAGGTTCTAGACTTTGATGATTTTATTTTCAACCTTCCCATCCTTGAAACATTTAATTTTAAGTTGATTTACTATCAGAGTTGATGATAGCACACCCCAGGTAAGTTTCAGAATTTTTAGAAGAGCATAGAGGTATGTTTGGATCACCAAAACAGTAGCATCTCGTGATATTCTTGCAATGCACTCTCCACACCACCGCTAAGGGAGCTCGCAATAGAGCCCGCGGTGCGCGCCCCCTTATTTTTCCAGCTCCTGTTCTAGCATATTTAAGGTCCAATACTTATACACATCATGCATATTCAAGTTCATTCTTAGCTTCCAGTAAGTAAGTAACAGCTTCACTATGTGATTCGAGTCATCCCTCATAAATCTATGAATTCCATTCTTATGCTGAATAGCTTATGATAAGTATGAACTCATGTTTTAGAGTATAATCAGTTCTCAAAACTCATGCTACTAGTGAAATTCACATTATATTAGGTATGTCTTTAGTTTATATCTCTTTAATGAATCCATGTCTTTGACATTTTATTCCTCAGGCCTCATTTAAGAGTCAAAGTTTTGTATGTCCTTATGTGTTAGCCCTTTAGTGACCTCTTCTTATTTTAAGATAGTCGTAATGATAATGGATAAGCAATGGTTTAGATGAGAGAAATTTGATGGCCATCCTAATGAATGATTATTTATGCTTTTTCTAAGGCTAAATAATGAAGGAATATAGAGTAAAATCTGTGGCATATGTCATAGTTAGTTGAGAATTCTGAGTGTGTCTTCTTGAGAATAGCACAAGAAAGTTGTTATTGATAGAAGTTTAGTGAATATGAGAAGTATTCCTTTATGGGTGTTTGCCTTGAAGTTCATATATGGTAATAGTAATAGGGATGAATGCCATGTTGGGATGTAAGTGGATGAATCCAATATGCGCTAGTGGATTCATTGCAAGAATTCTGAGTCAGTCATTGAAGAGTTAAGACATGTTATGCTTAGATAAATCTTTAGTAGATGGATTTATCAACGCCATGTAAGAATTGTAAGTTGAATCATGAGTATGGTATATAAGAGGAATAGTATAGTTGAGGGAATATTTGAGAAGTATTACTAAGCTTGAAAGTAAGAAGTTGCGCTGTCGAAGGCCTAGAAATTCTATCCTAACTTATGATATTCATTTCTATTTTCTATGCTATAGAGTTGTATCAATGTTGTGATTCCTTATTTGGATGTCTTGAGGTGAAAGATGTTCATAGAAATCACTTAGAATAAAGTGGAGCTAAAAGCCTTTGATTCGTTTCAAAGTTTATTATTTGATTCTACAAGGGTACTCTTTGAACCTGTACAACTTTTCATAGACGTAGAATTTTACGACTTAAGATCCTCCAAACTGTAGATAATTGAGCCAACTTTTTGATGATTCCAATTTCTCCTTAATCTGCAACCCGAGTTAAAAGTTATAGACATTTTTGTGAAGAGAGGCAGTTAGGTCGCACGATTTGCCCATGACACGCATTTCATCACCCGCACCTATTTTTTAGTTTCTGTTTCCATATTTTTTAGGAAAAATCAGTCTTTTCCTCCACCCTAACTCAGCCATAATAGATAATTTCATCCCCAAAAGGCATTATACACACTATTATTCATCTTTTCTCTCAAAAGAAAAAAAAACTAGCCCTAAGAAATAAAGAACAATTCCATTGAGAATGATGTTTCTCTATGAATTTTCATGAGTTTAAAGCATGGGTTTTAAGCCCCAAGTTTGAGGATTAAAATTTCAAGAAGATTTTATTTTTAAGCACCCTATGACTAGCATATATTCAGATTTTGAGAAAGATTTGATCTTTTGATCCTCAGCTTAGATACGAAATCCACATTATAGTTTTATTATAGTTTACAAAAAGTAGATTAGTTTTGATTAGAGTTTAAAACAAATAGATGCATGACTAGTTTTCATTATAAAATCTTATGCTAGTTTCTAAGGTAGATTTCCTATAGAATGAGCACACAGATTAAAGGGAGTAGTATTTAGCACCGTGTTGGGTATGTGTCCTAGTTCGCATGCCCTTGAACTATGACCCAACATAGGTACAGATTCAGATTATTCCTATTTATAAGGATGATAGACATAGATTGTGATCACTTAGCTTAGGTTATACTACTTGGCAAGAGTATGACACCTCCCCCAATGTGAGCTTTTCCCCTTAGGGGAATACTATGTTGGAATCCATGATAACTCGAATGGCTTATGTCAGTTAGTAGAACCTCCCTAAAACCTAAGTCCTAAAATAGAATAACAGAATAGCTTTTAGAAACTAAGTGTAAAGGCTCAAAATTTTATTCAGATATTATTTTACATAAGTCATTAGCTATGAGATTTCAGCTTTCAAATTACAGATACTAAGTTCAGTCCTTTTATACTTAGCCTGCATAATTTGAAAACGGACTTAACTTCAGTTTTACTTATTCCACTAGTGGAAAGAGTAAAAGTACAGCTTTTAGAGCTAAGTGTTATGACTCACATGATTTATACAGTGTGCTTTATCATTCATAATTTATGAGTTTCAGCTTTTAGTCATTCAAGCCAATGTGAGTCAACTATACTTAGCATGCATTCTGTACAAGCTCTATGAATAATTGAGTTACTGTTTTACTTATGTATTCACCCCCACATTCTCAGTACATTCCAAAAGTATTGATCCATATATACGTTTATGTGCTGCATTGTCTAATAATGTAGGTACCAGTTCAGTTGTAGTCCATATATCATCATTAGACAATTGTAGATTTTAGTCAGCAGGTGATGAGTGTTCCTACTTCGGGGACTTCAGTTAGATATTATTCAAGTATTTTACTTTTGTACTCATATGTATTGATTAGTGGTAGTTGGAGTCACGTCCTAGCTATCTATAGTCAGTATAGTAGAGGCTTTATAGATGTTAGTTAGAGTCAGTCATATAATTTTAGTTCCTCTTTTTAGTTTTATTAGAATGTAAAATTGTATCAGTATTGTATTTTTTTCCAAGATTTCATCATGATTATGTTTTTGCATAATAAACTAAGTTATTTTATACATATTTAAATCAGTTGCATAACAGTATGCCAGTTCATGGGTTCGCTTAGGATTACTTGTGGTCCTAAGCACCATGTGACGTCCAGAGGGTAGTCTCGAGGTGTTATAAACTTGGTATCAGAGAACAGAGTTCAAGTTTCCTATGTTGTCTATGAAGCCATGTCTATTATAGTCTTATGGAATAGTGTAGAGACATCTCGAGAGGCTATAGGGCATTTAAGAATAGTTTACTTTCTTTTATACTCTAGATCATGTTGTAAAGTTTTTCCTTCAAAAACATCTATCGATTCATGTGTTATTCCAAAACTCTCAATCCGTGACTTCCTCTATAGATAACATAAATAGTAAGTTCCAAATTCCTCCCAAAATGTTGGTCCCAGATTTACTATTAGTAATTTTAGAAGTCACACAAGGGGCTTGAGAGGAGATCGCTAGTGTGTTATAACTTCCTTAAATAAAAAGTTGTGTCCCCAACCATATGAGTTGTTCAATTAAGACAGATTAAGATATGTATTCAGATTCCTTATTAACCCTTCAATTTAGATAGTTCTCATGAAAGGAGATAGTATGAATCTTGATTGTTAAATAAAGTTTACAATCGGAGTCTTATGATTCATGAGTAGTACAACCTTTTTATAGTTTGAAGTATGGTTATAGAAGTGTAGTGACAAGAAAGGTAGTGATGGCAATTGATTAAAAGTATATAGATGAACATCTGAATGCTATCAAGTTTGTGTTAAGATGATAAGACCTTGTGTGTTAGCTTTGTGGAAGTTAGAGAAAGAGTTATTAGTTAAGGTGGTTTGTGGTTTGCTTGAAGTTTGAAAGGAGTTATTGATGATATTTATTTTGTTAGAAAATTATAGGTTGTTAATGAAAGTATTGGGTGGTTTAGTATTATTAATTTAGGATTTCATTGAAGTTGCAAAAAGAATTTAGTTGAAACTTATAGAGCTATGAAAGTAATTCAGGTGTATAGATGGGAAAATAGTCGCAATATGTAGAAGGAGGAAGTAATAATGTAATATAATAAGATAGACCATGTGATCATGATCAATTATTGTTAATATGCTTTAGTGTACTAGTGTTTCTTGATATTTTATTTTATAGCTTCCAAGTGAGAATAGTGTATGAGGTTGTGTTGTTAATCATGCCTAGCACTAGACAGAAAGTTTAAATAGTGGATAGTCATCAAGGTGGATATAATGATTGCTTGGTTTGTGATGCTAGTTACATGGAGGTGAACCAATACGCTTTAAATACTGAATGTAAGAATTTAAGTTTACTGATTTGAGATTAAGTAAGAGGTTGTAGGTATGAAGTAGATGTGTGACCAAGTTGATATGGGGTTGCATTATCTTTATAAGGTCATTAAGTGTTGTGTGTGGTTAATATTTCCTTTGAGTTTCTAAGTGGAAGAAGGCTAGTTATATATCACATGGTTTTCTTAGTATATAAGTTAAGGAGTTATGTATATATGGTGTTAAACCCTTTAAGTATGATTTTGATGCTTATGGTTTGGGGAAAATATAAGTATAGAAGTGTGATCTGGGTTGACTATGAATATTTGTTTTGTGAGTTAGGTGTGTTTGCAAAGGAGAGTGTAAGTCTTTGATAATGATTATTGAAGCTAGAGAAAGTTAAGGATGATATATGAAAGGGATTTCCAAGAACGAAGTCTGTAAGTTCAAATAGTTTATTCATGTGAGTTTAGTATTTATGTATAGACCGTTAGAGCAAAGGAATTTTTGCTTAGTTCTAGGAATATGAAATAGATCCATAAGTTTAGAAGGATGACTTTAACATAAGGGGGAGATATTGTAAGACCCTAGCTCATTTCAGTTCCCTATTGCAGTAAAAAGGGTCCAATGCTTAGAAAATTCCACTATGTTTTGGGACATCTCCATTTCTAAAGTTCCTAGACTTTGATGATTTTATTTTCAACCTTCCCGACCTCAGAACATTTATGTTTAAGTTGATTTACGATTAAGGTTGATGATAGTACACCCTGGGTAAGTTTTGAAATTTTTGGACGTGCATAAAAGCGTATCTAGATCACCAAAATAGTAGCATCCAGTTATATTCCCATGGCGAGCGCTCTAAGGGATCCCACAATATAGCCCGCGGCATGCTCCCTATCGCGTTCCCTTTTATTTTTCCAGGCCCTATTCTAGCATATTTAAGGGCCAATGCTTATATATTTCATGCATATTTAAGTTTATTCTTAGCTTCCAGTAACTAAGTAACAGCTTCACACTGTGCTTCAAGTCATCCCTCATAAATCTATGAACTTTAGTCTTAGGTTGAATAGCATATAATAAGTATGAACTCATATTTCAGAGTGTGATCAGTTCTCAGAACTCATGCTACTAGTGAAATTCGCAATATATCAGGTATGTTCTCAGTTTTAATCTCTTTAATGAATCCATACCTTTTACATTCTATTCCTGAGGCCTCAGTTAAGAGTCAAAGTTATGTGTAGTATTCTTTTCTGCTTCAGGTCCTTATGCGTTAGCCCTTCAGTGACCTATCCTTATGTTAAGATAGTGATAATGATAATGGATAAGCAATGGTTTAGATGAAAAGGAGTTGATGACCCTCATTAAGAATGATTATTTACGCATTTTCTAAGGCTAAAGAATGAAGGGATATGGAGGTAAATCTGTGGCATATGTCATAGTTAGTTAAGAATTCTGAGTTTGTCTTCTCGAGAATAGTGCAAGAAAGTTGTTATTGATAGAAGTTCAGAGAATATGAGAAGTATGCCTTTATGAGTGTTTTCCTTGAAGTTCATATGTGGCTATAGTGATAGGCTTGAATGCCATGTTGGGATGTAAGTGGATGAATGCAATATGCGCTAGTGGATTTATAGTAAGAGTTTTGAGTTAGTCATTGAAGTGGTAAGACATGTTACAATTAGGGTGTGAGCTCCAAAAGAGACATAGAAGATTGAATCATGTGGTTTAGACTAGTATAATGGTGTAGCGTTTTGTATGTTGTGATTTTGAGTTAGGCTTGATCATGGTGAGCGTATTTAGTTTAGTTTAGACTTTAGTAGATGGATTTATCAACGTCATGTGAGAATTGTAAGTTGAATCATAAGTATGGTATCTAAGGGGAATGGTATAGTTGAGGAAGTATTTGAGAAGTGTTGTTAATCTTGAAAGTAAGAAGTTGCGTTGCCTAAGGCCTAGTAATTCTATCCTAACTTATGATTTACATTTCTATGTTCCATGCTATAGAGTTGTATCAATGTTGTGATTCCTTAGTCAGATGTCTTGCACAGATCATGCCTAAAAAATGTTTTTCTTTATAATATTATTAGAATTTCTTAGAAGAGTGTTGGAGAAATACTCCATTTGAGTGTGGGCAGTCAGTATAGTCCAGTCCATAGAGCCTGCTATCCAGTTTAGCAATCAAACAGATAAGCTCCTACAGATTTCCAACTTTCCAATTAGCCTTACTACCCAAAGTTTCACGAGTAAGGCCATTTCAAGAGGTGAAATGTTCGCATTCATGCAAATTATGAATTCATCTTACTTCATTCATCATGCATCAGTTTCAAATTCAGATATTAAGTCGTGATTCAGCTCGTATGTTCTCTGTGTATCATCTCAGTCTTTCCTCAATATTTCAGCCAAGTCACTATCATTCGGGGGATGAACTCCTAAGGGGGGGTGTTGAGATACCCCTGAGTTTTCATATCCTAAACCTCTCATCCTTTCTTCTCAAAACTAGATCGAGCCAAAACTAATGGTTACTCATAAGTTGACACTCTCATTTCTATCTCAGCCTTATGATCATTCTCATATCGCTGCATGTATTCAAGAAATCAGTTCAGTTTATGATATTCAGTTCATGAATCATGTTTCAAACTCAGTTATGCAATCACATTCCCAATCATGCATGTTCAGAATATGATCTCAGTTACCTTAGTATCGTACTATTAGTCTAATTAGTCTTATTTGAGGACGAATGTTCCTAAGGGGGAGATATCCTAAGGGGGAGATAATGTAACATCCCATATTTTCATGCAAAAATTCTAACCATCGTTCCTACGTGTGTAACCTTGAATCCAAATAATTCCCATATGAATATAAGTTTCATAATTATTATCCAATTTTATGGAGTGTTTTGAGGTGAAAGATGTTCATAGAAATCACTTAAAACAAAGTGGGGCTATGATCCTTTGATTTTGATATATGGAGAATTTTTTAGCTCGAGACTCACCAAATTGTAGATAATTGAGCCAGCTTTCCAAAGATACCAATTTCTCCTTAATCCGATACCTGAGCAAAAAGTTATAGCCATTTTCATGAAGGAAGGCAATGAGATCGCGTGATTAGCCCGCGACCAGGGCTCCGTCGCCCGCACCTATTTTTCAATTTTTGTTTCCGAATTTTTAAGGAAAAATAAGTCTTTTTCTCCACCCTAACTCGTCTATAACAGATAACTTCAGCCCTCAAAAGCATTGTGCACACTATTATTCATCTTTTCTCTCAAAAGTTCTCTCAAAAGAAAAAAAACTAGCCCTAATAAATCAAGAACAATTCTATTACCCCTTCTTCAAGAAAGTCAATAATCCAAGCTTCCAGATTCTAAAACTTCAAGAATAAGCTTCAAGAACATCGTTAGAAATTCAAAGTTCAAGCTTCTACACTCAATTAATTAAATAAGGTATGTGGGGTTATGAATAAGGCTACTCATTTCATCCTTGTATCCAAAACTAGTTTTTAAAGATGAATTAACATGAATTTACGTGAATTGCAATTAGGATTCATACCAAAAGTATCATGTTTTGAGTTATGGATTTATAAAATGATTGAAGTATGAAATTCCATATTTTTCTTGATTTAAATAACTCTCTTTTATGATTTGAATACCATGTGTATGATTTGAGACATTGGTTACAAATTTCCAATTTGAGTTTAACCATGATATTGTACTGTTCATCTCATTTTATTGATATTCGGACGTATTTCTAGAAGCATATTGATAATGATGTTTTTTTATGAATTTACATGAGTTTAAAGCATGGGTTTTAATCCCCTCGTTTGAGTTTTGAAATTTCAAGAAGATTTTATTTTTAACCACCCTATGACTAGCATATATTCAGATTTTGAGAAAGATTTGATCTTTTGATCCTCAGCTTAGATACGAAATTCACATTATAGTTTTATTATAGTTTATAGAAAACAAATTAGTTTTGATTACAGTTTAAAACAAACAAATGCATAATAGGTTTTCATTATAATCTCTTACGCTAATTTTTATGGTGGATTTCCTACTGAATATGCATACAAATTAAAGGGAGTAGTATTTATCACCGAGTTGGGTATGTGTCCTAGTTTGCATGCCCTAGAACTATGAGCCAACATAGATACAAATTTAGATTTTTCCTATTTATATGGAGGACAGATACAGATTATGATCAGTTAGCTCAGGTTATACTCCTTGGCAGGAGATGACACCTCTCCCAAATGTAAGGTTTTTCCTTAGGGGAATAAGACTTCTACTCCATGATAGCTCACATGATTTATATTGGTTAGAAAAACCTCCCTAAAACCTAATCTTTAAAACAGAATAACAAAACAGCTTTTAGAAACTAAGTGTAAAGGTTCACGATTTTATTCAGATATTGTTTTACATAAGTCATTAGCTATGAGATTTTTACTTTTAGTTTACAGATACTATGGTGAGTCCTTTACACTTAGCCTGTATGATTTTAAAACAGACTTATCTTCAGTTCAACTTATTCCACTAGTGGAAAAAATAAAAGTACAGCTTTTAGAACTAAGTGTTATTACTAATAAAATTTATACAGTATGCTTTATCATTCACGATTTTTGATTTTTAGCTTTCAGTCATTCAAGCCAATGTTAGTCATTTACACTTTGCATGCATTATTTATAATTTATATGAACAATTGAGTTACTGTTTTATTTATGCATTCACCCCCACAGGCTCAGTACATTCCAAAGGTACTGATCCACATACACATCTATGTGCTACATTTTTTATTAATGTAGGTACCAGTTCAGTTGTAGTCCATATATCACGATCAGACAGTTGAAGATTTCAGTCAGCAGGTGATGAGTCTTCCTACTTTAGGGGACTTCAATTAGATGTTATTCATGTACTTTACTTTCTTAATCATTTGTATTGATTAGTGGTAGTTGGAGTCGCTTCCTCTCTTTCTATAGTCAGTATAGTATAGGCTTGATGTTAGTCAGAGTTAGTCATATAATTTTAGTTCCTCTTTTCAGTTTTATCAGAATATAAAATTGTATTAGTATTATATTTTTACCCATATTTCATCATGATTATATTTTTTCCTAGTAAACTCAGTTATTTTATATCTATTTAAATCAGTTGCTTAACAGAATGCCTGTTCATGGGTTAGCTTGGGATCACTTGTGGTCCTAAGCACCTTGTGATATCCAGGGGGTAGTATCGGGGTGTTACAGTCCTGGACCCCAAGCCCTCAAAGCTTAGGTTATCTGGACTAGTCCCAGGGTGAAGGCTGTATGAATATCACTGCCACAGTCTTTTGTCACTCCTTAGTCTAAAGAGAAAGAGGATAAGTCTAGTTCCAGTATCAGTGAGGATAAGTCAGTTGTCCCTCAATCTGTGGAGGGTGGTATTTGTATCAGGTACCAATTATTTTGAGACAAATACACCCCTGTCTAATGAGGCTGCTGAGACATTACATGGTACTAAGAATGCTTCTACTTTAGTTCCAGCATCTCAGGAGACCATACACATCTCTGTCTTACCAATAGCTCGGGCCATTTAGAGATGGCGTATGAGGACATATTGATCATCTATGACAAGTACATTGTTATTATTGATCAGGGTATACCATATAGGAGTATAGTTGAGAATCCTTGTATTAGGCTCACCACTTTGGCAGGGATTCCAGAACTAAAGGCCACTTTTGAAAGATATAGGCTCGTATATATGGGCGAGCCATTAGGATCCAACATCCCCGAGGTGGTATGAGATTCTTATATATGCTATGTCACATCTATTGACTTGATCACATTAGAGGGGATACAATCTCAGGACCAGCCTCCACTAACTCATATTCTGGTTAGAGGGGTCAGAGTTTATTTGTCCGAGGAGACTATTCATAGATTATTGTTTGGGTTGGAGTCTGTGGGGTAGACTACTACAACAAAGCTTAAAGCAGAGGAAAGATTTCATGATAAGGTAGATCAATAGATCATTGAGCTTAGTATTGACGCTCCTTGGGTTGAGGAGAAGGCGGAGATAAAGAATTCATTATTATATTTCACAGCAAAGTTTTGGTGGACCATTGTGAGGCATATGTTGAGTCCAACAGTTATAGGTAATATGCTCACATAGGAAAGGGTTGTATAAGTTTCCATCCTTATGGATTACTATGACATAGATTTTAACAGGGTTGTTCAAGATGAGATTCACGAGAGGGCTTTTCGTGAGATTAAAAGTATTCATTTCTTCTAGTTGTGTAACACCCCCTATTTTGTGCTAAAATTCTAACTGTTGTTCTTATGCGTATAAGCCCTAATACAAATGATTACCATGTGAATATAAGTTTCATGATAATTATCCTAGTGTGTGAAGTGTCTAGTAGGTGAAGAATGTTCATATAAATCACTTAGATCCAAGTTGAACTAAGAACCTTAGATTCGTCCAAACTTTGGTGTTTGATTCTACAAGGGTCAACTTTGAAAGTATATAACTTATGATGTATGAGAATTTTTCATATCAAGACACATAAAATTGTAGATGATTTAATTAGCTTTCCAACGATACCAATTTTTCCTTAATACAATACTCAAGCAAAAATTTATGCCCATTATCATGAGAGGCAGTACAGGTATGCGATTGGTTAGGCGCCTCCCAACCAAACTTAGGCGATTAACAAGGTGTCACCCACCTTGACTTGGGAGATCTATTGGGCACCACCTAAGACATTTCCAAGTGCCCAAAACACTTTGTTTTGACTTAGATCAAGGGTGTTAAAATCATTTCACGCCCCTAAACCGTCCCTAATCACCTCAAAATATTTTTATGCGATATTAAATACATAAACTCCTCTCTCTCTTAACCCTAAGTAATAAGTAACTAACTCAAAAGTCATCTTCCATTCCTAAGAACAAGATTCAAGTGATTTTCACAAGAAATCAAGGAATTCAAGATTAAAAGTTTCATCATCATTAAGGTATTTGGGTTTATGAACAAGGATACTTCTTTCGTCCTTATGCCCAAAACTAGATTTTTAATGTTGAATTCATATGACTTCCAACTAGGGTTCATACCCAATTATCATTATTTTAATATTATGATGTTAAAAATGATTTAAATATTGAATTGCATGTCTATTTTCACATATTTATGCATGTGATATGATTTTACAAATTTCCAATTGAGTTTTAAGTATGATATTATGAGTCTTGATTTTAATATCTTGATACTGTTGAAGTATTTCAAGAAGTATATTGAGCATAACGATTTGCTATTAATTTTCATGAGTTAAAAGCATAGATTTTAAAGCCCTAAGTGTAAGTATTGATATATCAACAAGATTATGATTTTGAGCCTCTTCTATAAATTGTTTACCAAGATTTAAGAGTGAAATTTGATTTTTTTGATCCTAAGCTAAGATAAGGAATCCATATTGTTCATATAGTTTGAGATTTACAGAAATAGATGCATAATTGGTTTTCATTGTAAACCCTTCTGCTAGTTTTAAAGTGGATTTCCTATAGAATGAGCATATAAGTAAGGGAGTAGTATTTAGCATGAAGCAGGAAGTGTGGGTTTAGTGCATCCTACTTTCCCAGAACTACGAGCAAACGTAGGTACATATTTAGATTATTCCCATTTATATGGATGCAAATACAGAATGTGATCACTCAACTCAATTTATAATCCTCGGCAAGAGTATGAAACCTCTCACTAATGTGAGATTTTCCCCTTAGGGGAACAAGATGTTGGACTCCATGATAGCTCACATGGTTTATATCGGTTAGAAGAACCTTCCTAACATAAAAAAAATAACAAAAAAGCTTTTAGAAACTAAGTGTAAAGTCTCACCATTTATTTTAGATATTGCTTTATATAAGACATTAGTTATGAGCTTTTAGTTTACAAATATAAAGTAGAGTCCTTTATATACTTAGCCTGCATGGTTTGAAAACTAACTTACCTTCAGCACTACTTATTCCACTAATAGAAAGAGTAAAATTACAGCTTTTAGAACTATGTGTTATGAATTATAAGATATTTATAGTATGCTTTATTTCTCATGATTTATGACTTTCAGCTTTCAGTTATTCAAGCCAATATATGTCATTTACACTTAGCATGCATTCTTTACAAGTTATATGAACAATGAGTTATTGTTTTTTTTATGCATTCATCCCTACATGGTCAGTACATTCCAAAAGTACTGATCTACATATACTTCTATGTGCTACATTATTTAATAATTTAGGTACCAGTTTAGTTGTAGTCCATACATCATAATCCTATAGTTACAGCTTCCAACCAGTAGGTGATGAGCCTTTTTGATTCAAGGGTTCGATTCAGTCATAGTTCGAGTAGCATTTTAATTTATTTAGTCAGCCGTATTAATTTGGGATAGTTGGGGGTCATGTCCCGACTACCTATAGTCAATACTAGTAGAGGCTTCATAGACATTCAGTAGAAGTTGATGTATTTGATACCCGTCTTGTTTTATATAATCAGAGGTGTAATCATTTCAATATAGTTTTGTATTGATAATATTTAGAAAAGATTTATCATCCACATTATTCTTTCAGACTTATGGATTTATTTCAGTTGATTATGAGTTATGCTAGTAGCAAGGGTTAGCTTGGGGTCACTTGTGGTCCTAAACACTGTGTGATAACTAGGCGGTAGTCTTGGGTCATTACAAGTTGCCATAGTGAATTTGTGAAGTGGTAGGAGTAACGGTATTGCTCGATATTAATCATAGGGTCAAGGCACCCACACGAATAATAATGGGTTAATTCATGACGCTGCCAACCCTGTTGCATTATATAAGGCACAACCTTCTACGTCTTTAAGAGCATCCCTCTTTGAAGGGAATTTAGTATTAGTTGAGCAGGTTGATAGGCTGACAATGTGTGGAAATGTTGATTTAGCTAGACAGCAGATAAAACCTTCTTCTACAGCGGGCAGTGAGGGAGCTGCATGCACTTTAGCTCCAACTTCTAATTGTATAATTCCCCCTCACCCGCTAGTTCTAGGTATGGTAAAAGTGTCATAAGAGTTTTTAAAATAGTTGGTAGATAGGAAACAAGAGTTGATAGAGTACCATACACACACTGACGACCAGTTGGCCAAGATATTTGGTTAGATCTGGCCTTGGGTGCAGACTATATTAGAGACATCTAAGGCACAAGTTGAGTCGAGGATTATTTCTGCTATATAGAGTCTCCTAGAGAACAGCACAAATAGATAGACAATTTTAAGGTTTGGATGGGAGATTAGCTCTATGAGGTTCAAGTTCATGACTTATTGAGCCTGCATGAGAAGGTGTCCATAGTGAAATCGAAGGTTCGTACATTATCTAAAAGCCACATTTCTATAATCCCTCTAGTCATACCATTATTTATATGGTCGATACCTATACCACCACCGTTGATATTTGATTTGTTTACTGAAAAGAATAAGGCCCAGACTATTAGCCAAGAAAGGACAGGAGCATGTCGGGCAGAGTGATAGCTTAGAGGAGTTTAGGCGTGCCTTAAATAAGTCCACCATAGAGTCTATTATCCAGTACCAAATAGATGGGAGTGAGTATGCTTATCACCAGTTGGGTGCTTCCTCTAGTCGAGCACCACCATAACCTCCTGGTGCCATACCCGATGTGCCTCCTGATGCCTCAACTAGGACCGATCCCACATTCAAAACCTAGAGCATCTAAGGTATGTCCCTATACCCATATGTTCTTTATTTTCTAGTATTCACTGGGTAAATCCATCAAGTTTTAATTAGGGGTAGGGTTATACCAACCACATGGGGTTTTTGTTGTTTTGTCTCTTTTACCCAGGTGTGCTATCATAGTAGAGCTAACATATTTCAGTTAGTGTGTTGTATTCATAATATATGTTAAGTGTTATGTTGTTTAACTAGGAGAAAAATAAGGAACTTTGTTGCAGTTAAATTTTTATGTTATATGAGTTTACATGTGTTTGAAAAAATAATACGCCTCCTAAAATTTTTGTGAGCTGTGTGTTGTGTATATATGTTGTGACCATTGTTGAACCTTGTTAGGGTATTAGTATTATGGACAAAATAATCACAACTTGTCATTGCATAAACCGGAGAGGTAGTAGTAGATGATATAATATTTTACCATGTGTGTGAGATGTTCTCCTAGTTTACTTTGAGTGTGTAATCCAGAACTTGACCGATTATTCTTGCCTAGGTTGTAGGGTAGTTAGTTAGGACATAATCATAGTCCACATTTTAATAAGTCCACTCTTAGCTGAAAAGACCAAATAATGAAAATAAGTATCTCTTGATCCGTAATTTAAGCCTAAAGTGACTTATTTTCTTGTTTTAACCTTTTCAACTTCCCATTTAATTATAATGAATCTGTTTTAGCCCTGGTCCCTCCTTGGACAATATGTACCTCAACTCAGGCAAATTGCCTAAGTTGAGGATGGCTATCATAGGGGTGTATAGTTGAAATGGGTAAGTAGAAAGATGTTGGATAACAGAAAAGAAAATAAGGTTGAGTGTGGTAGAGAAATATGACCAAAAATCAAAAAGGAGAGAAAAAGAAGAGAAAAAGAAACACATCAATAAAGTAAAATAGACTAAAGAAAACTACACCCAATTTGAATAACAGTAAAGGAGAAAAAATGAGAATAAAAGAAATGTAGTTAAGCAGTGGATCCAATAATGTAAGTTTATTATCAAGGAAGGTGAGTAACTATTTCCCATATGTACCATACCTACCCCCTAAGACTATATTACAAGCCGAGAAAAGTTCTGTAGTGATCCCAAATCCAACTGTCTGAAAAACTAAGGTATAGAAAATAAGGGCAAGTCTATGGTATTTCATGCATATATTTTTAAATTCATTGTGAGTGTGAGTGTTTTGATATGTTCCTTGTATTGATATACAATATAATATTGTGAGAGTTAGGACTTCCTTTCTATGATGGTAAATAGGTTGTATTGTTAACTACTTATTTGTTTGGGTAATGCCATTTTATATACATACTTGGTTGTTTATTACTAATCTAATGCAATCACTTGATTACTTTTGTGTCATGTTGTTGTGCTATATGGAGGTGGGAGTGCATTGGTAATAGTAGGGGAACGTTCTTCTGTATCTGGAGTTTCTTGTTCATGGTGTTGTGGTTGTGGTATTATTATGTGGCTATTTTGCATGTCATATATGGTGTTTGTTATACTATTAGTTTATTTTGTGTATTGTTCTAGTTTATATGCACTTATCTTTTGTGTTTGGTATACTGTTATTGGTCCTAAGCCGGGGGTCTATCAGAAATAGCCTTTCTTCACCTGAGGTAGTGGTATGGTCTGTGTATATTCTAACCTCCTCAAACCCCACTATGTTGGAATACATTGGGTATGTTGTTTTTGTTGTTGTTTTTGTGCTATATGGATACACACAATGGTTTTAAAAGTTGTGAATAAGAAGGGTAAGAAATTTGAGATAACATGAATAAACTGACTATCGTAGCTGCCTTAGGTTTCTATTAGCTAAGCATTGTGTTTGTTTGGTATGTGTTATTTTCTTAAAGATATGCAAATGTTTTAAATTAAGGGTGTTGATGTACCATGGTTTCATGGCACTTTCCATGCTTAAAACCAGGAAATAGTGAAACTACTTAGGTATTCATGTTAGATGTGATATGCACTTGTGTTGATTTTATAGTAAAATGGGGTTTGGAGAAAAGAATGAGAAAAAGGGATGAAGAGTAGTTGAAAAGCTACCCAAGAGTCAACCTACGACTCGTGGGTAGTACCGACGAGCTGTGAGTACCAGCTATGATTTAAAGTCCTAAGGACAGATAATTCGTGGGTTGAACCCATGACTCAGCCCACAAATCATTAGTTGATCCCGGCTATGGTTTCCTAGACAGTTTAGGATAGGTTTTCTTTTGTATCTATAAATACCCTTTGGATGTTTTATTATTAGTTTATGCGCTTTATACACTTTTGACATTATTTTGAGTTCTGGATACAATATTGATCTTTGAATTATTGTTCTTGGTTTTTAGGGTTTACAATTGATTGGACATTTTTGGGTTTTCATTCTTATTCTTCGTACGTTTATCATTATGCTTTCATCTATGAATTTTTCGCTTGTTTATATAACCATGAGTAGCTAAACCCCATAACTAGGGTTGTGGGAAATTAACAAAGCAGTCTAAGTTCAAAGTCATTCTAAGTTGGTGTTCATGCATATATTAGCATTTTCTTTATGTTGATTACTTTCTTAACGGTTTCAAACATTAAGAACTCACCTATATTCAATAATTTCTTGAGAGAGAAAGAGAGATTAGGAAAAAGTGATCACAATAGTAACTTAAAGCTATCAACCTTCATCAAACTAACTTGAGACCGAGAAGAAAAATTAATCTGATATCATAAAAATAAGGGTTAGTAATGCAACACTCTGAGACCAAAAGAAGATGGGTGAAATTCACCCAAACCAAGGTCGAGAGACGGTTAAATGATACATAACATGTTAGATTTTGCATGCAAGGACTCAAAATAGTTTGACAAGAACAAGCAGTCTGTGGATTTATGAAGTCAGGGGTAGCACAATCCCAGTGATTATTTCATATTAATAACAACCCTACTTTTAAGAAATCCCCCTTTTCACTTTCCACAATTTCCAATTACATCATCAAGTTCATGATATATTTCCAACCTATTTCTCATGGGATCGACTCCAACCTAGATGGGTTCTATATTTGACAAGCAACTATACTTTCTTGGAGGTGTAATGTAGGTGACTTTAATAGGCTCTGTAATTTAGGCATAGTTGAGGCTTGTGGGGTAGACTACACTACTCTCCATTTGGATTTGGCAGCTCAACATTGGTGGAGAGGTTATCTTGATTCCAGGCCAGTTGGATCTTTCTCTTCAACATGGACTCTGTTCTTTAAGGTTTTGTTGGAGATGCATATGCCTTGTAGCCTTAGAGATCATTTGAGGGATCATTTATTGAGTTTGGATCAGGGCTCCTGACTGTTGTAGAGTATAAGGTTTGATTTCATAAGTTGGCTAGGCATGATACATCTATCTTACCGGTCGAGTATGAATGGGTTGGTGCACTATTCGGGGATTGAGATTTCCTCTCCATATGGCTACACAGAGTTTGGTTGCTATTGGCAGATATTTTACTAAGGTTTCTGATCATGCTGAGAAAATGGAATGCACCGTGAGGACAGAGAGGGTATCGATAAGAGGTCGCGATACTAGAGCAGTTTTAGTGGTAGCCATAGTGGCTCACAATTCAGAGGTAGTGGTTCCTAGGGCAGTTACCCTCCACGTTAGCCTTATTAGTATAAGGGTCGGTCTAGTAGGCCCATTCATGTCATAATTCAAATCACTGATGGAGGCCAATCTAGCTACAGTGACCATCCAGGTTAGAGTAGTGGTCAGCCTTTGAGAGCTTCATCTCTTAGGCATTCAAGCTGAGGGGGTTATTTTTAATCAGCTGGATCTTCGGGTTAGTACATCAGTAGGGGCGTTTTGTTACGACCCAAACTACGTCCTGACTGTGACAGGTATCTCAAGTCCACCATGGACTGGAGACCACCCCCTTAACCCAACCTCAAGAGTAATAAGAATAATAAAGTAATTAAAACAATGCAAAAACCAACTAAACAGAAATAAGAAGATAAATGAATAACTCAATAAAACTAAGAGTCAAAACAATAAACAACCATCCCACATCTATCCATAATAGCCTCAAAACCATAATATCAAACAGGTCAAGACATACCCCCGACCATGACCAAAAGAATCCAATAGTACTGAGTCAAAATAAAAGAATTCGAGAATGATAAGGCCTTTCGAAGGATGGATGCTCAAGACTACACAGCTACTCAACAAATAATCTAATCCACCTAACACTACACAAGGGTAAAAGAAACATCTTCGGACCCAACATTATGAGATAATATAGCATCCTTAGACAGTTAGCGGGGTAAGTGCTAGCATGTAACTCAGGAAATATGATACATAATGCCATGTCCAAAAATCAGTCAAAACCACAATGCACACATTTATATACATATATATAGGATGTTGGGATAGGGAACAAGGTTTAGGCATAAGATTTTAAAATTATTAAACTAGATTGTGTAACTCTAACCATCCTAAAAACACCCAAGGTCTATATGGGTTCGGCTCTCCCCACCAAAAGAGCCCCAGTGAATGTTAGCCTTATGAACCAAAGAAAATCATGGAAGGGACAAAGACACTAAGGCTCCAACCATTCCAAATATATATATATATATATATATATATATATATAATGTGTGAACTATGAATACGGTCATATAGACCCCCATACCGGCAAATATGATTTTTAGTATCGATCCCTCCGGGACCTCCACCTTCAACGATGAGCTACACAACACTCTTTAAGACCAATTAAAACCATTTACACACATTCCCATCCATTAACCAAGGAGTCTTTAAATTAGGCATTTTTTTACCGTTGGAATCGTCATACCAAATAAAGATTATGCTTGCAAGACAATTCCATTATGCCATTCCAAAATAAATTAGCCAAATTGACTCCAAAGTTTTCAATTAAAAACCAATCCATGGACACCAAGACCTTTCCAAAAACCAATTTATGTTCCATTAACCTTTTATGCAATGCGAGGCTTCAAAAGTGAAGTAATTTATGTATATAACCATGTTTCAAACCAATTTCACAAGTTGGATTGAGGTTAATGCCAATTCCAAGCCATTAAACTATAAAATTTTGAGGAAATACATGTTCCCCATTCCAATTCCCACACCCATGCATTTAATTAGTTCAAAATCATGAAATTAAAGAATAAACAATCAATTCAAAACCATGGAAATACAACTCATGTAATAACCATTCAAAACCCCTCAATCCATATTCAAAATCCAACAATATCACATGGATAATAATCAAATACATGCTTTAACATAAAATCAATTTAAAGAAGATGCATGCCTTAAACACACAAAAATTCAAAGTCAATTTGAAACTTAGAGCCCGGATGATGAATTCTCTATGGAACTCTTTAGTTTTCTTGGGTTTTGAGTTTGAGAGTGAAAGAGAGTAATTTGATCCCTAAAAACTGAAGAAAATAAACTTATTTATGTTGAAGGGTCGTACAAGGGTAAAAAGACCCGTAATCCCCTCACACCCAGTGAATAAAAACAAAATTGTATGAAAATTAGGCCTTGTCATAGCTCTCTAATATCGCGGAGGCATCCTCCGTGCCATGCCAATATCATAGAGGGTAGCCTCCGTGACACAGCCAAAACCTCCATGGCACATTGATATGACGGACCCCTTTTTCCTCAATGTCCCAAAATATCCCCAAATCCTTTTCAAAAATTTTGAAACCTTCCCCAAACACCTTTTAACATCCCTAGATCCAATTCAAGTGAAAAATTGATATTTCAAACACGGGAAGGTCAAAAATAAAAGGATGGAAATTTTTAAGGGTCTTACATTATCCCCCCTAGGATCATTCATCCCCAAATGATGAGTTAGGATACTTTTAGCACGAGAACAGCAAGAATGCACTAGAATCGAATAACAAACTCGGGAAATGACAAGAGGAAAATAAAACTCATACCTTAAGTGCTTTTATATCCAACCTGGGGAACAAGAATGAATATTTAACCTTCATATCTTCCTCAGTTTCCCATGCAGCATCTTCTGCCTTTTGGTTTTTCCAAAGGACCTGCACTAAAGCTACATCCTTGGTCCTTAACCTAAAAACCTTCCTGTCCAATATCTTAATGGGGACTTCATCATATGATAAGAAATTTGTCACACCAACTTCATCAATAGTCACTATCAAGAAAGGATCACCCACACACTTTTTCAACATGGAGACATGAAACACAGGATGGGTAGAATCAAAACCCGCAGGCAAGTTCAACTCACAAGCCACATTCCTAGTTCTCCTTAAAATCTGATATAGACCAATGTAATGAGGACTAATCTTCCCTTTCTTCCCAAATCTCATAATTCCTTTCATAGGAGACAGCTTAAGGAATACCCAATCATTCACTTCAAACCCCAACTCTCATCGCCTCACATCAACATAAGACTTTTGGTGACTTTAAATAGTCTTAAGTCTTTCTCTAATCACTTTTTTCTTTTCCATGGCTTGGTGAAACAAGTCAAGACCAAACAAAATAGTCTCACCAACCTCAAACTACCATATAGGAGACCTACACCTCCTACCATATAGAGCCTCGAAAGGAGTCATCTGAATACTTGAATGATAACTATTATTGTACACAAACTAAATAAGTGGAAAATAATCAACCTAGCTACCCTTAAAATCAATCACATAGGCCCTTAGTATATTTTCCAAGGTATGAATAGTATATTCTGCTTGCCCAACCGTTTGGAGGTGGAAAGCAGTGCAAACGTTCATCTGTGTACCCAAGCATTCCTAAAATGAACACCAAAAGTGAGATGAAAACTGCATACCTCGGTCTAAAAAATGGACACTGGCTCACCATGAAGCTTCATAATCTCCTAACTGAATAATTTGGAATAATCCTCTCTTGAATAGTTAGTCCTCACAGGCAAAAAATGAGCGAATTTAGTCATTCTATTTAGAATGACCCAAATTGAATAATACTGATTGTGAGACCACAAAAGACCCATAATGAAGTCCATGTTTATCATCTCCCACATCCACATAGGTATCTCTATCTCTAAAGACATGCCACCAGGCCTTAAGTGCTCAACATTAACTTGCTAACAAACCATACACTTAGCACTAAAATTTACTGAATCCCTCTTCATATTGTCCCACCAATATATCTCCTTTAAGTTATGGTACATCTTAGTAGACCTAGGATGAATTGTATATTGGAACTCTTGCTTCTTAGTCAAAATCCTTTCCCAAGAACATCAATATCTGGAATACACAACCTACCTTGGTACCTCAGGATACTATCTCACACAATCTCAAATGCCATAATCTTTTATTGAACCACATCATCCTTATCTACATAAGAGTGGGGTCTAAAACCTATTTTTCTTTCACTTCAGCCCAAGAGATGACTTGACCACTTCCTGAACAATAGCTTCTCCATCTTTGGAATCTTAAAAACAAACTCCTAAGTTAACTAATCTATAAATGTCCTTCACTAATCCTCTTTTCTCCTTATCAACATGTGATAATCTACCTATAGATAACTTGCTAAGAGTATTACCAACAACATTAGCTTTACCTAGGTGATAGTGAAAACTAATATCATAAGCCTTGAGCAATTCAATCACCTTCTTTGCCTGAGATTCAACTCTTTTTGAGAAAACACATAATGCAAGCTCTTATTATCTGAATAGATATCTGCATGCACCCCATATAGATCATGGCAACAAATCTTCAAAGAAAAACCCATAATTTCCAACTCTAGATCATGAGTCGGATAGTTCCTTTTATGAAACCTAAGCTTCCTAGAAGCATAGGCCACAAAATACCATGATGCATCAATATACAATCCAGTCCCACACGAGAATGTATCACAAAAGAAAACAAAACCATCAGTACCCTCGAGCAGGGTCAAAACTGGCATAGAAGTTAGCTTATTCTTCAACTTTGCAAAAATACCCTCACAAGCATCGGCCAACAAACACTTAACCTTATTTCGATTCAATCTTTTTAGCGAAGCAGCAATAGAAGGGAAACTCTCTACAAACCTCCTATAATAACTGGCCAATCCCAAGAAGCTCCTAATATTAGTCAAAGTCATGGGACTAGGCCATTTTCTTACTGCCTTAACCTTCTATAGATCCATCGTGATCCCCTCACTAGACACCATATGCTTGAGAAAAGTCATAGCATTCAACTAAATCTCACACTTAGAATACTTAGGATACAACTTCTAATCCTTAAGAGACTTCAACATAATTAAGAGGTGATTGGCATAATCCTCATCATTTTTAGAATACACCAAGATGTCATCAATGAAAACTATCACAAACAAGTCTAAAACTATTTGAAAACTCAATTTATAAGATCCATGGACGCAGCTGGAGCATTAGTCAACCCAAATGACATAACCAAAAATTCATAGTGACCATACTAGTTTTTGAAATTAGTCTTGGGTATATCAACCACCTGAATTTTCTACTGATGATACCCCAAATAAAGGTCAATCTTAGAGAAGCATATAGAACTCTGAAGATGATTAAAAAGGTCATTAATCCTAGGAAGAGGGTACTTATTCTTCAATGTCACCTTATTCAACTGACGGTAATCTATACATATTTGAAGAAACCCATCTTTCTTACATATGAATAGCATAGGAACACCCTACAAAAAAACACTAGGATGAATGAAACACTTATCTCAAAGATCTTTTAACTACTCTTTTAGCTCCTTCAACTTAGCAAGAGCTATTCTATAAGGAGGAATAGAAATAGGATGGGTATCCGATAGAAGATCAATCCCAATGTATATTTTCCTATCGGGAGAAATTCCAGGAAGATCATTAGAAAACACTTCAGGAAACTCACTAACTATGAGAGCTATTTAAAATAAAAGACTTTCAGAGTTAGAATCCTTAACCCAAACTAAATGATATAGACACCCTTTTGAAATTAATTTTTGAGTTCTAAGATAAGAGATAAACCTCTTTTTAAGCACTGAAGTACTCCCTCCTATTCAATTACCCACTCATTAGAAAAGTAAAAACTGACCTTTTGGGTCCTACAATCAAGTGAAGCATAACACGAATAGAGCCAATCCATCCCCAAGATAACATCAAAATCTACCATATCCAACTTTATCAAATCCAGCAATGTCTCCCTAGTAAAGATAGACACCAAACAAGCCCTATAGATTTTCTATCCACAATAGAATCACCCATTGGGGTAGACATAGAAAAGGGGTCAAAAATACTCATGGGACCTAATCCAAAATGCACAGCCACGTTAAGGGTCACATAAAAAGGTTAGACCCCAGGTTGAGCAAATAATACACATCACGAGAGAAAAGTTTTAACATACCAGTAATAATATCTAGAGATACCTTAAATTCTTGGCGAGTAAAAAATACATAGAGGCAATTCTAGCCAGTGTCGATAGCAGAAGTAGTGGCCTTTGGTACAGGAGCCTAAGATGTGGTAACCAAAACTTTATTAGCCCCAGTAACAACCTTGGATGAAGGATAATCCCGCTCTATTTGACCTAACTAACAATAATGATAACACTTATTCCTACCCTCCTCATAATAACCATGATAAATTTGCCTATAAAAATGACAAGAAGGATAAGGTGGGGTAAACTGACTCTACTAGCCTGAGACTAGGCACCCTCTGCGTTAGAACCACCACTAGCATGAGAATGATGATCGCCCGAATGCTTAAGATAAGGAGAACTATTAGACAAATAAGAATTGCCCTAGTTGTTCTTCTTGGTCCACTATCTACCATCTATCCCACTATTCTAGTGACCCCCACCCTACTTTGAATACCTAAACTTCTTACTCTGTCTCTCCCTAATCTATGTATGTTTCTTCTGCTTATCCTCAACCTATTGGATATAAACCATAAGTATGGAGATATCCATATCATTATTCAATATTGCAGTCTTACATTTCAATAATAAGTCATAGGATAACCCAAAAGCAAACTTCTTTATCTAAGATCTCTGGCTAAACATCAATGCTAGAGCATAATGAGACCACTACTAAAATTTCAATAAATACTCTTTCAAACTCATCATTCTCTACTTCAGATTAACAAAATCCTCCGTCTTAGCTTTACTCAACTCCTACGAAAAGAAATTATCAAAAAAGGCATGCAAAAACTCATCTAATAATATTGGTTCTGCATTATCACCCCTCAACTACTCCCACTCCTTATAGCACTATTAGGCGACATATTTAAGTTGATATGAAACAAACTCTACACCCTTAGAATTGGTAGTATACATCACCCTGAATATCTTTTCTATCTCATCAACAAACCCTTAAGGATGTTTCTCAACCTTTGAGCTTATAAAGGTTAAGGAATTCAACCTTATAAACTGGCCAACTCGAGTAACCTCAGACAAAGGAGCAATAGTACTAATACAATCTGATTGTTATGATTGAGATATCACTAACTGAGTGAGAAAATGACTAGACTAGCAAAAGTCCACATTAGAGATGTCCCCTGAGGTAGTGGGTTATAAGTATCACCACCTCGAGAAGCATATGAAGGACTAGTGGAGATAGGTGGAACTCTGTATGGAGTAGCATAATCAGGAGAAGGGACCCTAGACTGGGTTTGCGCTCCATTCATTAGGCGCTCAGGTAGGATAGAGTTCTCAGCAGAATTTTTATGAATATTAGATCTTCAAGGAGGCATCATCTAAAATATGGGGAAGCCAGACGTTAGAGAAGTTTCATAACACTAGACTCTATAGCCCAAAAATAGAACCCAATAAAGGAAAACATTCATAAATGCCATGTAGTCCCCTTATTATAAGTGTGGTGCTCTACATACCCATACAAAAGATTCTACTTAACACAACTTTACGGATATGTAATGTCTCTAAATCATCCTCCAATACCAAACTTTTCACAACCCAAACCAGGGCCTGGTCGTGACAGGTATCTTAATTCCACCATGGACTGGAGACCACCCCTTAATCGAACCTCTAGAGCACAATAAGAATAATATTAAATGGACTGGAGACCACCCCCTTAACCGAACCTCTAGAGCATAATAAGAATAATATCAAAAATAATACAAAAGCCAACTAAATAGAAATAAAAAGATGAATCAATCACTTAATGAAACTAAGAGACAAAACAATAACTATCCAACCCACATCTATCCACAATAGTCTCTAAAACTAGAATACCAAATAGATCAGGAAATGTCCCTGACCAGGACCAAAAGAACCCAAAAATACTGAGTCAAAATAAAAAAATTAGAAATGATAAGGCCTTTTGAAGGATGGAAACTCATCACTTCACAACTACTCGATGAATGAGCTAATCTACCTAATGTTGCACATAGGTAAAAAAATGTCTTCGGACCCTACATTATGAAATAATGTAGTATCCTTGGACAGTTAGTGCGGTGAGCACTAGCATGTAACTCAGGGGATATGATAACATAATTCTATGCCCAAAAATCAAGCAAAACAACAATAGACACATTTATATACATATATATAGGATGTCGGGAAGGGAACAGGGTTTAAGCATGAGATTTTAAAATCATTAACCTAGACTGTGTAGCTCTAACCATCCTAAGAACACCAACAGTTTATATGGGTTTGGCTCCTCTCACTAGAAGGGCCCCAACGCATGTTAGCCGCATAAACCAGAGAAAATTAAGGAAGGGACAAAGCCACTAAGGCTCCAACTATTCAAAAAATATATATAATGTGTGAACTACGCACATGATCATATAGACCCCACACCAGAAAATATGGTTTCTAGTATCGATCTCTCTAGAACCTCTACCATCCACGATAAGAAATACAACCCTCTTTAAACCTAATTAAAACCATTTACACACATTCCTATCCATTAACCAAGGGGTCTTTTTTAGAGATAATTTTAGAGGATGAGCATCACCCCCAAGCCTTATCATTACAAAATCTATACATAGAGGGGGGTATAAACCTGACCTCTAATCTGTGTTTACAGAGAAAATACAACTACTGCAATGGAAATAAAAAAAATGTACTCTAAATCTATGAAGTGGTAAGCTATCTCTAAGATGGCTCATGTATCTTGTTCAAATTTTTTTTTCAAAAGTTTGGCATGCCCACTTTGTTTAGCTGAAAATATCCTGCTACTTCTGGGGGAAGTTGATAGCAATGGAAATAATGATGAAGTTGGTCTGACTGATGACTGATTTTGGATAAGGCATCAGCTATAAAATTAGCTTCCATGTAAACATATCTGCAAATACACAAAGAGAACTATGATATGAGCCTCAGCAAAGATTCAACAAGAGTTTGCAGCTACCATGGAACTGGTATTGCTATCTAATCCATTTGATCAAGATCTCAAAATCCACCTCCAATATAACCTATTGTATGTCATTCCTCAGATACTAAGAAAGTCCCCAGATAGCAACCTCTACTTCTGCTTGATTATTGGTCTCCTGGCCCAAAGGTATAGATGAGATCTCTATTATGATCTCTAATGATCCAAACTACTCCAATCTTCCTAAGATTAGTGAGAGCACTACCATCAAAATTTAGTTTAACCATATTAGATGGTGGTTTGGACCAGTACACAGGTGTTACTTTTATCTCTTATCTATATTTCTCAATATATATTATCAGGTTAAACCATCCAGTAGGCCAAGGGATGTATGGAAAAGCAGTATGTAATAAGTGATATATGTCTTTGTAAATGAGAAATTTAACTCTAGCCAGTTAAGGTTGTTTTCCACCATACTTGACAGCACATCTATTTTTCCATAAGTTCTAGCAGATAATAATGGAAAGAGCCTACATGACCAACTTATAAGCATTATTAGTAGCCTTAGAATTCTACCACTTCAATAATAAGTTTTTGAGAGAACTTGTGTCATGCATTATTCCCAAAGATGTAGAGAAATAGTGCAAGATATGTTTAGAAAATGGTCCATCCATTCTTAGGACTCTCTAAAGCATAAATGAGCATTTGAATAGGATCAATCTATGCCAGGTGTGATTATTTATCATGGTTTTGTCTCTGTGCTCTCTACTAATCCCCTAGGTAGAGGCGCAACTAAATTCTCCACTTGTAGTTAGAGTCCAGATTGGGGAGTTTGCAACCCCTTCTTGGAAATAGAATTCAACTTTGAGAACAATTTGTAATAGCTGTGGTGGAAGGGTTGTAATTATTTTCTATAAATTCCATGTTCCCTCAGTTATAAAAGCTACAATCTTAGCATTGTTTGATCTAACTCAATCAACTCGGTACTTGTGTAAAGGTCCCAGTCCTAATCAATTATCCTACCAAAAAAGGCATGTACTAGATTTGATTCTCCATAATATATATTGTTCAGCTTCCTTCTTATTTTTCATCATGGCCTTCCATATCAGTGATTGCCCACTGAAACCTTTCCTAGAGACATTAATCCTTTAATAGTATTTAGCAAGCAAGAAATTGCCCCATAGAGTGTTCCTAGTTCTGAAGATCCACCACTATTTTAACTACATAGTTTTACATATATCAGCAATGTACCTGATACCAATTCCTCCCTCATTAGTAGGAAAACAAAGATTTCTCCAAGATGCCCAGTGATATTTTCTCTTTGTGTCTTTTTATCCCCAGAAGAAATCAGCAAATAGGTACACAAGGTGTTTTAGAATAATCTTGCGAGGAATACATGCAAAAAGGATATAAATAGGAATTGATTGCAGAACATGTTTCACCAAGACAACTTTACCACCATAACTAAGTAATCTGGAATGCCAATTTGTTATCTTGGAAGAAAATTTACTGACCAACCTAGCATAATGACTGATACTTTGTCTGCCAATATAGATTGGGATACTTTGTCTGCCAATATAGATTGGGCATCCAAGGTATGTGATAGGGTTATGTTTCTGCTAAAATCCAATTTCATCTTTAACCCTTGAGACTGTAGAGGGAAAATCTTGATATGGTAGCATAAAGTGACTCTTGTCTTTGTTGATTAGTTGGCCAGATAGTTCTTCATAAGATTCCAGAGTCTTCATTAGCAATCTCAGAGTTTGCCTCCTTCCAGTAGTGAATATGATTATGTTATCAGCAAAGCTAAGATAATACTTTGAGGGCCTTGCCATGCCATGTAAAAACTATAGTATTGAGGATGTTGATGTAAACTGTTCAGAGCTCTTGACAAAACTTCAGCCCTAAGAATAAACAAAGCAGGGGAGAAAGGGTCAACTTGCTTTAATCCCCTGGTAGAGTGAAAGAAGCCATTTTTGGTACCATGCACAAGCACTGAGTACCATTTATTTGATAAATTCCTCCATATAATGTCAATAATTGTCTCACCAAAACCAAATCTCCTCAGAACAAGGCAAGTATAAGGGGTCTTTCAAGTAGGCATTTTTACCATTGGTATCGTCATACCAAATAAAGATTATTCTTGCAAACCAATTCTATTATGTCATTCCAAAACCATTATCCAAATTGACCCCAAAGTTTTCAATTTAAAACCAATCCATGGCCACCAGTGTCATTCCAAAAAAAATTAATGTTCAATTAACCTTTTGTGCAATGCAAGGTTACCAAAGTGAAATAATTGTGTATATAACTAAGTTTAAAACCAATTTCACAAGTTGGGTTGAGGTTAATTTCAATTTCACACTATTAAACCATAAAATTTTGGGGAAACCTATGTTTCCCATTCCAATTCCCATACCCATGCATTTAATTAGTTCAAAATCATGAAATTATAGCATAAACAATCAATCCTAAACCATGTAAATTCAATTCATGTAATAACCATTCCAAACCCCTAAACTCATATTCAAAATCTAATAATTTAAATCATGTGGATAACAATTAAATATATATTTTATGTAAAATAATTTAGGAAATAGATACAAGCCTTAAACATACAAGAATTCAAAGTTAATTTAAAACTTGGAGCTCGTATGATGAATTCTCCATGAAACCCTTGAGTTTTCTTGGGTTTTGAGTTTGAGAGTGAAAGAGAGTAATTTGATTCTTGAAAACTAAAGGAAATAATCTTATTATATGTTTAAGGGTCATACAAGAGTGAAAATACCCAAAATTCCCTCACTGTAAGTGAATAAAAACAAAACTACACGAAAATTAGGCCTTAGCATGGCACGCCAATACCACAGAGCTATCCTCTGTGCCATGCCAATATTATGGAGGGTAGCCTCTATGAAAAAGCAAAAACATAGAGGTTAACCTCTGAGGTACATTGATATCACAGACCCCTACTACCTCGAGGTCCTAAAATGTCACCGAACCCTTTTCAAAAAATTTGAAATCTTCTTGAACACCCGCTTAACATCCTTAAACACAATTCAAGTAAAAGTTGATATTTTGAACATGGGAAGGTCAAAAATAAAATAATGGAAATTTTTAAAGGTCTTACAGTGTTAGGGTTATGGGTTCTTTAACTGCTTCTCGAGAGAATGTCCTATTCGTGAGATAGTTATTCCAGCAGTTCAAAGCATTCCACTAATTAGGGAAGTAATGCCCCAGCTAGAGGTGGTATGAATGGTTGTTGGGTTAGTTCCCAGGATTCTCGTAGAGGTCCTTAGACAAGTAGGGTAGGAGATCGATCAAAATCTCATGCATATGGTAGACATGGTTGGTTATATTCAGTGCGTATTATATCCAAGGTAGAGTCTTCAAATGTTGTTATTACACATACAATTTCAGCAAGACATCAGTCAGATTTTACATTGTTTGATTCGGGATCTACTTACTCTTATGTATTTATTTATTATACCCCGCGGTTAGATATATTTTATGATTTTTTTTATATTTGTATTTATGTGTATCTACTCCCGTGGGTGATTCATTAGTAGTGGATCGGGTGTATAGATCATGTATTATGATTGTTTGAGAGTTTACTAATCTTATTGTATTAAACATGGTGTATTTTAATATGATTTTGGGCATGGATTGGTTATCCCCCTATCATGCCATCTTGGCTTTTTTTTTTGCCAAGATCGTTACCTTATCCATGAGCATACCCCCAGTTGTGTGGAAGGGATCTATTAGCCATGAGCTGACGGGGATTATTTCTATGTTAGGGTTTGAAGACTTATACCAAGGGGTTATAAGTCTTATCTCACTTATATTCATAATGTTAGTCTGAATAGTCTATCGCTTGACTCTATTCCTATAGGTCGTAAGTTTTCTGATACTTTTTTATGAATTTACCTAGTCTTCCTCCTGAGTGTGATATTGAGTTTATTATTGATCATGAGTAGGTCACCCAACCTATTTCTATAGCACCTTACCATATATCTCTTGTCAAGCTTAAGGAGCTCAATTCTCAACTTTAGGATCTTTTGTGTCAGGGTTTCATTAGACCGAGTTTTTCACTTTGGGGTGCTCCTATATAATTTGTGAAGTAGAATGATAGTTCCTTACATATGTGTCTTAACTATATATTGATAAGGTGGGAGTGAATAATAGGTATCCTATGCCTCGTATTGATTATTTATTTGACAAGCTTCAGGGAGCATTGGTGTTCTCTAATATTGACTTAAAGTCCGATTACATTCAGTTGAGGATTTGAACTGAGGACATCCTAAACACAGTCTTGAAGACTCGTTAGGGAATTATGAGTTCCTAGTGATGTCTTTAGAGTTGTCCGATGCTTCAACCGTATTTATGGATTTGATGAACTATATATTCATGACATATTTGGATTCCTTTATGATTGTTTTCATCTATGACGTTCTTGCGTATTCGAGCAGTAAAGAGGACCATATACAGTATTTCAATATTATGCTCAAACTTTGAGAGATCATAGGTTTTTATCCAAATTCTCAGAGTGTGAGTTTTGTCTTGCGTTAGTGAAATTTCTAGGACATGTGGTGTATAAGTACAGGATTATGATGGACCCAGCAAAGATTGATTTTATTTGTGTTAGGTCAAGTTTACATCTCCCTCTAAGGTTCGTAACTTCATTATTTTAGCCGATTGCTACAGGTAGTTTATTGAGGGTTTTGCTACTATTGAGAGGCGATGACCAGATTAACCTAGAAGGAGGTTCCTTTCCAGTAGTCCGAGGATTGTGAATTGAGATTTTGGAAGCTCAAGGGATTTCTCACTTTTGATCCATATTGTCTCTTCCTATTGAGAGTGAGGGATTCACCATATATCATAATGCTTTTCATGTTGGTTTGGGTTGTATTTTTATGCATTAGGGTCAAGTTGTTACATATGTGTTGAGCAGCAGAAGGTGCATGAGAAAAACTACCCCACTCATGATTTAGAGTTGGCGGCGGTAGTTTTCATGCTTAAGATTCAGAGGCATTGGAGTGCATATTAAGATCTACATGAATCATAGTATTCTTCAGAATCTTATGACCCTAAGAGAGCTTAATTCTAGGAAACATAGATGGATAGAGTTACTTAAGGAGTATAGATTCTCTATTTTATACCATTTGGGCAAGAAGAACGAGGTAACGGATGTCTTGAGCTGAAAGGCAGTGAGAATGGGTAGCTTGGCTTCTATTTCAGTTTCTCAGAGGTCGTTGGCATGGGACATCTAGTCCTTAGCCAACATAAAGGTGCAACTTGATATTTCTGACCTTAGGAAGATTCTTGCTAGTGTTTAGGCATGGTCTACCTTATTTTAGTAGTTGGTTCATCTGCTAAAGTGGAACTTGGTTCTCTTTAGCAGAAGCTACTTAAGTTGTAAGTCGGTCACTTAAGTGACCATGTTTTCTAGCTAATGGGCTAAAGTGAAGCTCAGTCTACTTAAGTGGAAGGTGCAGATTTCACTGGTACTGCTTAGGCGGTACTTGACTGCTCTATCGATTATTGCTTAAGCAGCTAAGTGGTCGCTTAAGCGACACTGGTGGAATTATATCCCCCACCGACCTGATTTTCTCCTTGTTTTTACAAGTTCAAGAGCTTGGAGCCCTAGAGAGTATGGAAAATTGGGGGAGCATTTATTAGGAGATTTAGAGGTGTTTGTGAGCTTAGATTACTCGATTCTTCCTAGAATTCTTGGTAAGTTTCCATTAAATTCATGGTTAATTTCTCAATCTATTTCAAAAATCCCTAGATTATTGTTAGGTTGATTTTAGCATTTTTTTAGCTCAAAATTTACACATTCTTGAGGATAAATGCTCCTTGAGCATAGAGGGATGTGTTGACAATTTTGAAAGTGCTATTTTACAAGTAGGCCACACATGTTATTTTAATGTAATTTTTAAATTCGAAGCATAGAAATTCAATATGGGTACCGTTGTTCTTGTATTGATGGGTCGATTACCATTTTTATAGTGTGGCATTGTGTGGAAGCTTCTCGGAAGAGGAAATCACTGATTTAACAAATTTCACTGGGCATTCTTCGACGTGCAGGTTGGCTAGGTTTATCTTTCTCATAGATTGGGCTAAATTGTAGTAGATTTATGATAATGTGCTAGATGTTGGTTAGAAATTAGGTCTTGAAGGTATATTAAATATAATTTGAATCTTTTAGCTGATTAAGAAATCATAAAATGGGCATAATTGACTTAGTTGCTCATTATTTAGGTAAAATTGCTACCTTAGGACTAAAATGTGGCTTATTTAATATCTAGTAGTGAATTAGATGCATATCCTAGTTCAAGGTGGAATTTACCTTAGAATGGAATTCGGAGATTACAAGTGGGCCCCTCCAACTGTAAGACCCCGCAAAATTTCTAAACTTAAATTAGTCCTTTAAGCTTGTCTAGGGGATCCCATACATAGAAAATTCTAGCTAAGTTCTTAGACTTAGTTTATTTTTGGCCTTCAAAAGCTGGCTTCTCATTTCGCCACCTTAATTTATTTTAATGGTCTGTATTTTTGTTAATTCATGATCAGAGAGGTCAATAGGTGTTCCTGAACAAGTTTTGGATTTTTTGGACCTCGTTTAGACCACGTTTGGTGTCCCATAACTGTGGACCAATGTGATCTTGGCGCGCCGCATCGCCTATTGCATTGGTTAAAATTGTTGCAGGGATTGCCAAAAAAACTTTCGAGGCTTGGAGAGATCATGGTGCGACGTGTCGGGTATCCTGTTGATGCATCGATGCACCGCGTCACCAATCACATCGATGTCTAGTTTTCAGTCATTACATGTTCGTGTTTTTAAAGAAAAAGGGTCAATTTACCACCTCTATATAAGCCTATAATACGAGATTCAGCCCTTATTTCACCAAAATATTGTTGTTACTCTCAAATACAATCAAGAACAAGTTTTGGGTTTTCATAGGAGCTTCAAATTCAAGATATTCTACCGTTAGTTTTCAAGAATTTTCCATCCAAGGTATGTCAAGTGTTCATTCATGGATTCCTTTTATGCATGAAGCCCAAGAATCCAATTTTAAATTATGAATTGTGATGTTCATGTTGTGGATTAATTATGTTCATGTAGTTATTATTGTAGGATTTCCAAGTTGGAATCTTTATGAGTTGTTCATGAAACTACGCTAGTATGTGGGTTGAAATTTGTGAAATTGAGTTGAATTGGGGAATCATGTGGTATTAATTTGATATCATGCCTAAGCCCTATGTTATGCATACCGGGTGCTTGATAAAATGCCTAAGAAAATAATACTTGTGCATTATGACTCAACAGAACCTAAATGATGAATATATGTTACCATTATGTTCAAATAACTCCCATGCTATTGACGTAATGCTCATGAGATTAGGCTTAAGGAATTATGACATGTTTATATGCATTTTTATTCATGTGAAAGCTTGTGGTATGCAAATACTTCATGAAAATCCCGAATGATAGTAATATGAATTATTGACCATGGTTATGTGTTCAAGAAGTGTCATGTCTTGTCAGTTTCATGCTATCGAGTCCTGGGGGTACTTGTACCCGACCACTTAGCTGTGTGCCTAGAGCCAGTGTCGGTTTCATGATATATCTCAGTCACACCATGATTAGTAGTATTCTTAGTCAGTTTTAGAACTCAGTAGAATTTAGTCAGTTACATGACTCAGAAAAAATTAGTAATATCAATAATCTCAGTCAGTTATCAGATCTCAATAGTATTCTATCAGTTAACGGAACTCAATGAAATTAGTCCAGTTCAATTCAGTTAATCATGTTTAGTGTCTATTCAGATGAGAGTAGGATTCAACATTGAGTGAGCCCAAGGATGGGAACTCACCTGTTAGTAGAGGGTGTGATTCTTAGAAGCAATTCTTGCACTCCAGAACTACATAGACAGCATAGGTTGAGACATTAAACCTGCTAGTTGAGGGTAGATGAGGTGGCTTAATCTGTTATATAAAGGTCCTACCGTTCTCCTTAGAGTACCTGTTAGACGAGGGATTTCTCACATCTTGTCCTTACCAGTGGCGCGGTATTGACACCCTTCCAACTAGGGTTATAGGTTGGACCCCAAATCTATTTAGAAAAAGGGCCACGTCAGTTAGATGAATTCTCCCACAGTTTCAATTACAGAATCAGGACTGTCAGATATAGTCACCCAGTTTTAATAATAGAACTCAGATAGTTCTACAGAACCCAAGACTGTCAAATACAGTCACTCAGCTCAGTATAAAACTAATCTAGTTCCATCACAACCTAGACTGTCAGAAACAGTTTCCCAGTATCAATTAAATCAGTTATCAGTACTCATGTTATCAGTATTCATACTCATTAGTCAGTATTACTCATGAATCCAATTATAGTTACACACTCATGTATGTATTCTCACGATCATGTTATATAATCAGTTAGCATTGTTTATGCATATGAACCCTTTGTATTTAGCCTACCTCACTTGCATACCAGTATATTCAATCATACTGATGCATTTACACAATGGTGTTTTTATACCATAGGTTCAGAAGTACAAACTCCAGAGCATCAGTAGTATTCCAGTTTCAGCAGTCAGAGTTAGCAGTGAGTCCTCCTCATTCGAGGATGTTATGATTTAATTATTTCATATCTTTAGTACTTAGTTATTTCAGCAGTTGGAGTTAGTTGGGGACATGTCCCATCAACTCTTTATTCAGACAGTCTAAAGGCTTTCATACTATAGCATGCTCACAGTTATTTTAGTTGTTTTGGTAATGATGTATCATATTTCCAGATGTTATGTTTTATCATATATTTGAACCTTATGGCTTTTTAGCCTTTAATTTCTTATTTTTACATCATATTATGCCGTGCTCAGTTACAGATATCAGTGATAGGTTAGCTTGTGGTCATTCAGGGTTATGAGCACCATGTAGCATTCCAAGTACCAGATTTGGGGCATTACAAATTTAGTATTAGAGCCTAAGGTTCAATAGTGTCCTAGGAAGTCTGAAAGACACATTTAGTAGAGTCTTGTGCATGGGTGTATTGCACACCACATTTCTGTACAGGAGGCTATAAGATGTTTTAGTATCAATTTCCTTTATTTCAGTATTCATGTTGTGCCAGTGAGCATGAGCTCAAGGTTAACTCTCAAACTAATTTGTTTCTCCCTTTCTTCTATAGAACATGCCTCCCAAGAGAAGAAACAAAAATCAGTCAGCCCGTCCAAGCAGATCCCTTGGATGAATATGTTTCTCATACAAAGTTCAAAGTTGCATTCACTACTCTTACTAACTCAGTTGCTGCCCAGAATGAATGACCAGCTATCATTCCAGCCAACCCAGTGGCCAACATTGCAGCAGCTAGGATTCGGGACTTCACCCAAAAGAATCCAACATTCTTTTTTGGGTCTAAGTCAGATAAGGACCCTCAGGAATTCCTTGATTAGGTTCAAAAGGTTACAGATATCATAAGAGTGTCATCTATTGAGAGTGCTGAGCTAGATGATATTAGTTGCAGTATGTGGATCACACATGGTTCAAATAGTGAAAAGTAGAGAGGGCTGGTGACGCAGGGCCTATAGAGTGGGAGTAGTTTACCACTGCTTTTCTTGATAGATTTTTTCCCCTAGAGCTGAGGGAAGCTAAGGTGATAGAATTTATTAACCTCAGGTAAGGAAACATGACAGTGAAAGAGTATTCTCTAAAGTTTACTCAACTAGCTAGATACGTTCCTCATGTAGTGGCAAACAGTAGGGTTAAGATGAGTAAGTTTGTTTCTAGGGTGAATAATAGTATAGTCAATGAGTGCAGATCTGCAATGTTAGCAAGGTTTATGATCCATGCTCAACAGATAGAGGGGTAGATGATTAAGATGAAAGAGAATCAGAATAAGAGAGGAAGGATAGGTAGTTTCAACTTTGCTCAGCCTAAGTCTGAGGGTGAAAGTCATTCTCAGTTTTGCCTAAACTCATTCATTCTAGATCCTTCCTCAGCCAGTGCTCTAGTGTAGAAATTTAGAAACAGCAACAGAGATAGGGTACCAGGCTTTAATTCTCAGGGCAGTGTTAGCAGTACCCAAACCTATACTCATTGTCAGACATATGGCAAGCACCATCAGGATACTTGCAGAGCTGGCAGTGATGTTTGCTTTGGATGTGGCAAGCCAGGCCACAGAGTCAGAGATTGTCCTCAGCCAGGTCCTCAATGTCAGCATAACCGTTTCTCAGCTCAGTTCGGTCACCTGAATCAGTAGGGTGCCACTTCTAGTGCTACTAGTGGGAACCGCCAAAACAAACTCTATGCTCTTTAGTTCTGACAGGATCAGGAAAATTCTCCTTATGTGGTTTCTGGTACATTATAGATCTTTTATTTGCATGTTTACGCTTAATTAGATCCAAGAGCTTCTTTGTCTTTTGATACTCCTTATATAGCACTTGATTTCGAAGTCAGTCCCAAAATTCTAGTAGAGCCTGTCTCAGTCTCCACCCCAGTGGGTAAAACCATCATAGCCCGAGGGGTATATAGGAACTGTTCGATTATGGTATCTCAGACGGTCACTTTAGCAGACTTAGTTGAATTAGAGATGATTGATTTTGATGTCATTTTCAGCATGGATTATCTTTATTCTTGCTATGCCACAGTCGACTGCAAAAATAAAATTGTCTAATTTCAGTTTTCGAATGAACCTGTCCTAGAGTAGAGAGGTAGCGCTTCAGTTTTTAGCGGTCAGCTTGTTTCCTACCTTCGGGCACGAAAAATGATATCTAATGGATATGTCTATCATCTTGTTTGAATTAAGGACTCTAGTTTTGAAACTCCCAATTTTGAATTAGTCCCAGTAGTGAATGAATATTCAGATGTCTTTCCCAAAGATCTTTCAGGAATTTCTCCCAAAAGGGAAATAGACTTTGGTATTGATCTTCTTCCAGATACTCAGCCTATATCTATTTTACCATACCAAATGGCATAAGCAGAACTCAAAGAATTGAAAGAACAGTTGAAGGATCTCCTAGATAAAGGATTCATCAGACCCAGGATGTCCCCATGGGGAACACCAGTATTATTCATGCGAAAGAAAAATAGTTCTCTCAGAATGTGCATTAATTACCATCAACTCAATAAAGTTACGGTCAAGAACAAGTATACACTTCCCAAAATGAATGACTTGTTTGACCAACTTCAGGGTACCAGCTATTTCTCCAAGATAGATCTTAGATCAGGCTATCATCAGCTTAGAGTCAGATACTGTGACATTCTAAAATTAGCCTTTCATACTCGGTATGGTCACTTTGAATTCTTAGTTATGTCCTTTGGTCTTACCAATTCCCCAGCAGCTTTCATGGACTTGATGAATCATGTGTTCATGCAGTACCTGGACATGTTCGTTATAGTCTTCATAGATGACATCCTTGTTTACTCCTGCAATGAGCGTCATTATGCAGACCATCTCAGAATAATATTACAGACTCTTAGAAATCATTAGTTATTCGCCAAATTTAGTAAGTGCGAATTTTGGCTAAGGTCAATAGCATTCTTTGGTCATATCATTTTCGGTGATAAAGTTGATCCTCAAAAGACCAAAGCAGTAAGAAACTGGCCTCACCATGTATCTCTATCAGATATCAGGAGCTTCTTGGGTTTGGTTGGCTATTACAGACGGTTTGTTGAGAGATTTTCTTCTATTGCATCCCCTATGTCCAGATTGAAGACTCGACTCACCTCAGCTTCAATTTTGGCTCTTCCAGATGGTACAGATAGGTTCGTAGTGTATTGTGATCCATCCAGAGTAGGTTTGGGTTGTGTCCTCATGCAGCATAGTAAAGTCATAGCCTACGCCTCCAAACATCTTAAACCCTATGAGAAGAATTATCATACTCATGATATTGAGTTAGCAGCCGTAGTTTTTTCCTTAAAGATTTAGAGGCATTACTTGTACGATGTTCATGTAGATGTGTTCACAGATCATAAGAGCCTTTAGTATGTTTTTTATCATAAAGATTTTAACCTCCATCAGAAAAGGTGGTTAGAGATCTTGAAAGATTATGGCATGAGTTTATTTTATCATCCGGGCAAGGCCAATTTAGTGGTTGACGCCCTTAGTAGACTATCTATGGGTAGTGTTGCTCATGCTAGGGACGGTAAGAAGAAGTTATCTCAGGAAGTCCATCATCTTACCAGACTAGGTGTCCGCCTAGTAGATTTAGAAGAAGGTAGTATATGGGTTTCAGAATAGTTCAGAATCATCTCTAGTTTCTGAGGTGAAAGAAAAATAGGATAGAGATCCCATTCTAATCAAGTTGAAAGAATCAGTCAAAGTTCAGAAAGTAGAGGTTTTCTCCCAAGGGGGAGATGGTTTTTTGCGTTCTTAGGGTCATCTTTGTGTGCCAGGTGTAGATGACTTGAGGCATTGAATTCTCGCAGAAGTTCATGGTGCTGGTGTAACGCCCCAAAGAAGGGTCCGTCCCGAGACGTCACACAGCGCTTAGGGTCACCAGTTACCCCAAGCTAACCCTTCTACTGGCAAACTCATAAGCAACTGAATAAAATGCATAAATTTGTATAATATCAATGGAAGATAACTCTTTTCTGAATCTAATCAATACAAAACTGAATACACAGGATTATAACTCTACATTTACAATGAAAACTGAAACTGAATACATTAAATCTACTGCCTGTCTATGAAGTCTCTACCAATACTGACTATAGATAGCAAGGACGCGACCCCAACTATCACTAATCAATACTCAAGAATAAGAAAGTAAAGAACAATAGTGAATCTAACTGAAGTCCCCAAAAGAGGAGGACTTATCATCGGCTGGCTGGAAGCATAACTGTTGGATTTTGACTGCACATACTACAACTTGTACCTACATTATGAGACAATGTAGCACATAGACATATATGTGGATCAGCAATTTAGAATGTACTGAGTATATGGGGTTGTATGCATTTAAATAAACATTATCATCAATCTTTATAGAAAATCTGCATGCTGATATAAATGACTCACAAAGCTTGAGTAAAGGCTGAAATCTGAATCTCATAAATCATGTATAATGAAGCATATAGTACAAATCTCATGAGTCATTCTACTTTGGCTTTAAAATCTATACTCTTCTCTTATTCTCATTACTCATAGGTTGGAGGAAACTTTAAACAATACTTTCAACTCAGGCATATATCTCATGGAGAGTAAAACTTCTTCAATGCTCAAGAACTCATAACTCTCTTGAATTAAAATACTTGGAATTTAGAATCATATAACTTTGGAACATACTTAAAGGTATTTCATTCACGTTAGGAAAATATCTCATTTTAAGCTTTAGGGAAAAATGCTCGTATCAAGGGAAACTATTTTAGTTTTAAAGAAAAATATCTTATCTCAAAGCTTTAGTTTCAAAAGAAAATATCTATCTCAATAGAAAATACTTTAGTTTAGGGAGGTTCTCTTAATCGACATAAACCATGCGAGCTACATAGAGTCCAACGTTTTGTCCTCTTAAGGAAGAGACCTCACGTTGGGGAGAGGGGTCATACTCTTGCCAGGGAGTATAACCTAGGTCCAGTGATCACTAAACAAACTCAGCCTAGGGCCCAATATCAACTCGGTCTTAGACCCAATGATAATCATAAACTCGGTCTCAGGCCCAACCTACGGTGGCACGTAGTTTTGGGGTAAGAAACCCTAGTAACTTACCTACTCAATTCTAAATACTACTCCCTTTAGATTATCTGCGCTCATCTCATAAGAATCCACTTTTAGAAATAATCCCATGGTTCACCACGAACTCAATAATCAAATTTGTACTCTCATGTAGGAAAGTGGATTTCAAAGCTCAATGACCATTAGGTCAAAACATTTCTTAACAATCTCAGAATACTCAAATCATGGTGCTTATAGCACAATAGTTCATAAAATTGCAAATCTCAAGTAGGGTTTAATAACTCATAATTCAATCTCAAGTTAAAACTCATCAAAAGCATAATAGATAGCATATAGATTCATAACCCATGTAGAAATTTGGAAATTTCAGCAATTTGTCTCAAAATCTCAACATACTTATATACTTCAATATCTCAAATATTTTAACTATTAACTTCTCAAGGATTAAAATCATGGGGTACAAACCCAGCTGCAATATCTCAAGAAAACTTGTAAAAATCATGCCAGTAGACTCTCAATTCATGGGAAACATCAAAAGCTTGCAACCAATAACAACGGGTGAAAAAACCCCAATTCAATTTCATGTAAAGTCTCATAAATTGCAGAGAAATTATAATTTAAATAAGCCTTTGGGCACAAGGGTGAAAGTATTACCCTTGTTCAAAACCCCATATACCTTAGATTGATAAACTTGGGTGAACAACTTGCTTTTGAGATGTTATTAGAACTCTTGAATGAGGGTTCTTGAAGCTTTTGACTTAGGGGTATTGAATCTTGACTCAATTTGTAAAAACTATGGTGAACTCTTGAGTTTCTTGGAAGAGGATTTGGATGCTTAGGGTTTTTGTTTTGAAGAGAAAGAGGATTTAGGGCATAAAGAGATTTGTAATATGCTAGATTTTATGTTTTGGATGGATTGGGGGTAGGATAATTGTCCAAAATACCACCTCCCCCTTTTAACCCTTGACAAAACTGGAAAAAAAAATTAACTGGAAGCTCAATTTTTTGGGACACAGAGACGTGCCACTATCATCATGGCTCACTAGAAATTGATGAATTGGAATCTGAGGGTCATCACGACACGGAGTCATCGCGTTGTCCCACTGGTTGGGACCTAAAACTTCAACGCGATGCACCACAATCGTGCCAGGCTAGTGAAAACTAACAATTGGGATATTACTCCTCTCCGCGATGCGCTAAGGGTCTGAATGAGGGTGCTTTGTGACAGGAACTTCAATTAGCCATAACTTCTTGCTCGGTTATCAGATTTGGGCAAATCTTATATCGTTGGAAAGATAATTCAATTTTCCACATGTTAAAAAGTCAAAATTATGAGAATTCTATATGATTTAAATGTTACTCACTTTGGAAATAATTTCTCAATCTTATAGAGATGAAATTAGGCTTAAGAAAAGTTCACGGTATTACAATATCTCCCCGTTGGGAACATTCGTCCTCGAATGTGGCTAGATAGGCTAAGAATACAGAGGAAAGCTGAGGTTGCACAGCTGAAATAACTTCCTAAACTGATTCTAAAACTTTGAGTACTTCTGAGAGTGCACGAACTTATAATAAGAATAACTATATAGCTTAATCTTTGATTAGAAAGGATCTGAAAGAAGGAAGACTATTACCTTCGACTGAACTTGTCTTTACTTATCATATGAAGTTGATTCATACTGAGAGTTTAGAACTTTCTTGATGTTCTCATAGTGCGATCGTACTTATAGATTGCGAAGTGATAGTTTATGTAGGCATAAATCATGAGAAAATGAGGCTAAGATTACACAATGGGTAATACACTGTCTGAGCTGGAACACTTGGAAAACGAAGATCGTTCCGTGAATACTTACTCACTGAATCATGACTAGATATCCAAATTCGGAAACTGATGCCTGATACATATACTTAGCTAAATTCGCAAATTTTCATGGGTGAGAACAAGTATTTACTGGAATGACCATACTTATGAAACTTTACGTATTAAGATCAGATTAGTTCAAAAAATGGAAAACTATAGAAATCTATTCCTCCGATTGTTAACTGGATTGCTGGCTATCCAAACTAAATCATACTAAATAGTCATACTCAAGTGGAGGATTTCATCAACACCCTCCTAGGGAGTTCTAATGATATGAGGGAGCAAAGAACTTTGGACATGATCTAAAAAAGGCATCTGAATAAGAGATTACAATATTTCTATGACTCTATATCTTGGAACATAGACCTCTTTTGAATCAGAGACTGGGATAGAAATTTTGGGTCTTAGGCAACGCAACACCTTACAAGCAAGCTTAGACATACTTCTAAAATGTTCTCTCAACTATTTTTTCTCTTAAAGACCATACTCATTGATTCATCTTCTAATTCTCACATGGTCGTTGATATTTCCATCTACTCATATCTAAACTAAACTAAATTCCCTCACCATCTTCAAGCCTGACCCACCATCATAGGATACACCACATAACACTATAATACTAGTCTGAACTGTAATTCAACACACCCTGCACTTCACAACTTCTCATCTCATGCAAAATTCTCATTACCACTCCAACAACCACATTCAAACTCATACTAGACATTTACTAACGTGTAGTTTATTCATCCAGATATATACAAACATGATGTTCAAGCTTACTTCTATAACCACTCTTTCACTTCTAAACACACTCCCATAAAACTCCCTTGTCATAACCTATAAACTTCTACCAAGAATAACTTCCATGCACCACTCTTAAGAAAACATACATAATACATTTTGAACTGACCAAGTCATATACAAAAACTTTACTCAATACTTCTTCAGACTCATAGAATTACATATAGCAAGCATGCAACCATCTTCCCCAACATGACCTATTTACTTTCTCATATCTATGTAACTACTCCTCATCATAATTTTTGACCTAATGAAAAGGTCACTGAAAGGTTAGAACATGAAGACCTGTAGCATGAAGGGATATCATGCGTAACTTGGGCACTCATCTGAGGCCTGAGGAATAGAGCATTTAACATCATGAAATTATCAAAGAGGTCTAGCCTAAGGATATGCATGATATAAATATGAATTTTGCTGCTCATCAAAAGTATTGCTCGAGCACTTAAGCTGAACATGAGTTTTGAGCAACATGACCCAGATTTGGAGTTCATAACTTATAGAATGTGATCCCAACTGCTGAAAGAACTAGAACTCCTTCTTTTGGGAACTAGGAGAGTACATAATTCTCTATCATATGCGTGAACATGAATTAAGATCATAGAATTAATATGTAAAGCATGAGTAGGTATTGGGACCACTGAAAATACTGAAATAAGATTGGACACTCAATCATAGTTTTGGGGTAAGAAATTGTAGTAACTTACCCGCTCAGTGATAAATACTACTCCCTTTAGATTATCTACGCTCATCTCATAAAAATCCACTTTTAGAAATAATCCCATGGTTCACCACAAACCCAATAATCAAGTTTGTACTCTCATGTAGGAAAGTGGATTTCAAAGCTCAATGACCATTAGGTCAAAACATTTCTCAACATTCTCAGAATACTCAAATCATGGATGCTTATAGAATAATAGTTCATAAAATTGCAAGTCTCAAGTAGGTTTTAATAACCCATAATTTAATCTTAAGTTAAAACTCATCAAAAGCATAATAGATAGCATATAGATTCATAACCCATGTAGAAATCTGGAAATTTCAGCAATTTGTCTCAAAATCTCAACATACTTATATACTTCAATATCTTAAACATTTCAACTATTAACTTCTCAAGGATTAAAATCATGGGGTATATACCCAGCTACAATTTCTCAATAAAACATGTAAAAATCATGCCATTAGACTCTCAATTCTGGGAAACATCAAAAGCTTGCAACCAATAACAACGGGTGAAAAACCCCAATTCAATTACATGTAAAGTCTCATAAATTGCAGAGTAACTGTAGTTTAAATAAGCCTTTGGGCACACGGGTAAAAGGATTACCCTTGTTCAAAACCCCACATACCTTAGATTGATAAACTTGGATGAATAACTTGCTTTTGAGATATTATTGGAACTCTTGAATAAGGGTTCTTGAAGCTTTTGACTAGGGGGTCTTGAATCTTGACTTAATTTGTAAAAACTATGGTGAACTCTTGAGTTTCTTGAAAGAGGATTTGGATGCTTAGGGTTTTTGTTTTAAAGAGAAAGAGGATTTAGGGCATAAAGAGCTTTGTAATATGCTAGATTTTATGTTTAGGATGGATTGAGGGTAGGATAATTGTTCAAAATACCCCCCCCCCTTTTGACCCTTGACAAAACTTGAAAAAAAAAATTAACTGGAAGCCCAATTTTATGAGCCACCACGACATGCCACTATCATGATAGCTCACTGGAAATTGATGAATTGGAATCTGAGGGTCACCGTGATGCGGAGTTATCACATTGTCCCACTGGTTGGGACTTGAAACTTCATCACAATGCACCACAATCGCGCTAGGCTACTAGAAACTAACAATTGGGATATTAATCCTCTCCGTGATATGCTAAGGGTCTGAATGACAGTGCTTTATGACAGGAACCTCAATTAGCCATAACTTCTTGCCCGGTTATCGAATTTAGGTAGATTTTATATCGTTGGAAAGATAATTTATCTTCCCATATGATAACAAGTCAAAATTAGGATAATTATATATGATTTAAATGTTACTCACTTTGGAAGTCATTTCTCAATCTTATAGAAATAAAATAAGGTGCAATTTGTAAGTCATTTCTCAATCTTATAGAAATAAAATAAGGCTTAAGGAAAGTTTGGGGTACTACCGCGCGCTACTCTATTCATCCAGGGGCCACTAAGATGTACCGTAACTTGCGGGAGATCTATTGGTAGAGTGGGATAAATAAAGATATTGAAGAGTTTATGGATAAGTATTCTACATATTAGTAGATTAAGATAGAGCATCAGAAGCTTAGTGGGTCCATGCAGGAGTTCAGTATCCTACTTGGAAGTGGGAAGAAGTAAACATGGACTTCATGATAGGTTTGACTTATACTAGTTGCTAGCATGATTCAATATGGGTCATTGTAGATAGGATGACCAAATCAGCTCATTTTCTTCCAATCCATACCTCTTATTCAGCCGAGGATTATGCTAAACTCTATATAAGGGAGTTGGTCAGATTGCACGGTGTTCCATTATCCATTATTTCAGACAGAGGTACCCAATCCACCTCTCACTTCTAGAAATCATTCTAAAAGGGTCTTGGTACCCAAGTTCATCTTAGTACAGCCTCTCATCCCCAGACAGATGGTCAAGCAAATTGATTTCAAGGGTAGTTGGGATGATCATTTGCCTTTGATTGAGTTTACATAAAACAACAGCTATCATTCCAGCATTTGGATGGCTCCGTTCAAAGCTCTCTACGGTAGGAAATGCAGATCTCTAATTGGTTGGTATCAATGCCTTAGAAAAAGTCTAGTTGATTAGAGAAAGACTCTAGGCTACTTAGAGCCGATAGAAGTCTTATGCAGATGCACGTAGAAAGGATCTCAAGTTTGAGATTGGTGACTATATTTACCTAAAGATCTCTCCCATGAAGGGAGTGAAGAGATTCGGCAAGAAGGGATAGCTCAGTCCCCCGATATGTCGGTCTCTTTAATATTCTTAGTCATTTTAGCAAGGTAGCTTACGAGCTCAAATTACCTTCATATCTAGCCTCAGACCATCCAGTGTTCTATGTCTCTTTTCTCAAGAAGTGCATAGGTGACCCATCAGTTGTAGTCCCTATAAAGGACATTGATGTTCAGAATAGCCTTTCTTATGGAGAGATTCCAGTCAAAATTCTTAACTACCAGACTCGTAGACTGAGGAACAAAGAAGTCCCTCTAGTCAAAGTTCTTTGGCAGAATCAGTCCGTTGAGGGAGCTACTTGGGAAGCAGAAGCAAATATACGGACCAAGTATCCTCACCTCTTTTTCGCTAACTCAGACTCAGCCCAAGGTAATAGTTTTTCTTAAGCTTTCTCAGTTATCATGTTCAATTTCATTACCAACTTTGTATTCAGTTCATGCTTAGAATTTTACTATAAACTTGGTATCAAAAACTATTGTATATTCAATTATATGTCCATGCATCATGTCAGTCACATATTTATGTATCAGATATACATCCTTATTATGAGAAACTCAGCTTATTAGAAATATCAGTCATACATTCATGAATCAGTTACGCATACATCAGATATGCATGTTTAGTATGATCTATTCAGTTTATCAATCATGTCAGTTATGAAATCATTTTTCACTTATTCATGTCCTATATATACTTCAGGTTGTATTTTTTTCATCGCAGTCAGTCTCATTTAAGGATGAATGTTCTTAAAGGGGAGATATTGTAAGATCCTACAAAATTTATGTAATACCTCAATTGTTCCTTAAGCCTAAATCTATTTTTTAAGTGGATAGGGGTGGATTCCAAAATTATTGATGTTTATATTGTGTTTTATTTCTCTAATTTCTAATTTTTTTCATGTAGAACATTGAATAAGCTTTCCATCGATACCAATTTCATCGAAATCTGACATCGGACGGGAAAGTTATGGCCATTTTACTAAGCGATGTCGGAATCGCCCAGGCCTGACGGTAGACCTGAAGGACCGCTAAGTCCTTGGTGGACCGTCAATTGTCCCATCCATACAAGGCAGCAACCCCTTTTTCTGGCAATCGTGTGACGGCCAAAATAGTGGGCCGCCAAAAATTTGACGGACCGTCAAGAGGACCGTCAAGTCGGGGTAGAATGTCCCATTTCTAGCCCCTAAGTGACAGACGATCTGATGGACTGTCAGTTTCCTAACAGATCATCACTTTGAGCATTACGTCGAGGTATAATGTCCCAATATTGGCACTCGAGTGATAGATGATCTGACCATCAGTTCTTCTGACAGACTGTTAGTTCGACCATCACAGACCTCGATCAACAATTTTCAACTCTTTTTAAAAGGGTATTTTGGTATTTTTTGGCCATTTTGATTTTATATATATATCTAAGTGTAGGAAAAAAGATCATTTTTCTCTCATTTCTCCTCCAAAATTCTCTAGAAACTAAGGTTTCTTCTAAAATCCTAAATCAAATTATCTCCAAGAAATTCAAGAATCTTCCAAAGATTTCTCCAAGTTGTTCAAGAATTAAGTTCTCCAAGCCAAAGGCATCAAGAAACTTAGCTCAAAAGTGTAAAGAAGAGTTTTCAATCAAGTTTGTTCATCTTAAAAATCATAATCCAAGGTATGTGGGGTTTTCAACAAGATCAATTCTTTCGTTCTTGTGCTCAAAGCTTTGATTTTATTATGGATTTATATGATTTTGCAAGTGGGTTTATACCTAAATTACTTCATCATGAGATTATGAGAATATAAATTGTTCAAGCTTTGTTATACATGATTATTTTACAATTTCCAAGTTATGACTTGATATTTAATATTGTGAATTTCAAGTTTCTACCGTGAGTTGGTATTTCAAGTGCTTTCAAGATATGTGTCAAGCTTTAAGCTTCCTTATGACAAATTGGATTATTGAGTATATTGATTTATGAGAATTGAGTTGTTACAATGAGTCTTGATATTTCCTCAAAGTAATTGATGTTGCCATGACTTAATGAATTGATGCATTTTGATATTGAGAAAGATTGATTTGATTTAAGTCAAGTTAGGAATCAACAAATTGATTATGATTTAATAAATGAGAAAGAGATTTGATTTGTTCTTCATGATAGACCCTTGTGATATTTGTGGTGGATTTCCTAACGCGTTCTGAGCTTGTATCTAGGAGTAGTATTTAGCACCAAGTGGAAAATGTGGTATTTCCCTCAAACTATGTGCCACCGTAGAATTGATGTTGATAATAGTGGGCCATAGACCGAGTATGAGATTGTGATCACTAAATTTAGGTTGTACTCCCTGGCAAGAGTACAATGCTCCCGTCAATGTGGGGTTCTCTCCTTATGAGGGCAAAATGTTGGACTCCATATAGCTCACATGATTTATGTCGGTTATAAGAACCTCCCATGTCCATAAGAGTCAAGTTTCTTGAATTACAGAGTCACTCCGAGTCTTGATTTGAAGAGTTGAGTTATTTATGATGATTTATGAGGTTTCATCATATGATTTATTTATGATGAGACCTTGAAAAGTATGTTTCAATCTAACTCAAGCCAAGTGAGCCATTATTGTACATATGCATATTTTTATGAAATTGATGATGATACTTACATTGTTACATGCACCCCCACATACTCAATACATTCCAAAGTTTTGACCCACATATTTTCCTATGGGCTACATTTTCTCATAGTGTAGGTTCAGGTACTCAACCGCATTAGCGATATTCGAGTGCCTCTTTTCATCTACTCAGTGGTGAGTCCTCATGGTTCGAGGACCATGTTTATATTTTGTGATACCATTTTTTTGTTATGGCTTTCAGTACTGTTTGAGTCAGTTGAGGGTTTATCCCCCAATGTCTCCTTGATTTTGATGTATAGAGGCTTTGTCAGACTAGAGGGTTGGTATGTACAGAATTTCAGTATTTTGGATTGTACATGCTAATTTCTTATGTTATTCCAGTATGTTTATGATATTTCATTCTCTATTATATTAGCACGACTATTGTCAAAGTGAGTTCTAGAAGTGGTGGCAGGTTTAGAGGGTTAGCTTGAGGACGCGTATGGCCTTAAGCACCGTGTGACGTCTCGGGATGGGATCTTGGGGTGTTACAATTTATAAGCTTAAATCAATCCTTTAAGTTTGTCTAGGGGTCCCATACTTGAAAAATTCTAGCTAAGTTCTTAGACTTAGTTTATTTTTTGCCTTCAAAAGTTGGTAATCTCATTTCGACACCTTAATGTCCTTTAATGGTCTGTATTTTTATTAATTCATGATCAAAGAGGTCAATAGGTGTTCCCGGACAGGCTTTGAATTTTTTAAACCTCATTTATACCACATTTGGTTTCCCAAAATAGTGGACCAACGCAATTTTGGTGCGCCGCATCGCCTATCGCATTGGTTAACATTGTTGTGGGGACTGCCAGAAAAACTACCAAGGCTTGGCACGTTCATGGCACGATGCATCGGGTATCGCGTCGATGTCCAGTTTTTAGTCATTAAATGTCCGTGATTTTAAGGGAAAAGGGGTCAATTTCCCACCCCTATATAAGCCTATAACACGATATTAAACCCTTAGTTCACCAAAATATGGTTGTTACTCTAAAATACTCTCAAGAACAAGTCTAGAGTTTTCACAGGATCTTCAAATTCAAGAGATTCTACCATTAATTTTCAAGAATTTTTCATCCAATCTATGTCAAGTGTTCATTCATGGATTTCTTTCATCCATGAAGCCCAAGAATCCAATTTTAAATTATGAATTATGATGTTTATGTTGTGGATTGATTATGTTCATGTAGTTATTGTAATAGGATTTCCAAGTTGGAATCTTTATGTGTTATTCATGAAACTATGCTAGTATGTGGGTTGAAATTTGTGAAATTGAGTTGAATTAGGGAATCATGTGGTATTAATTTGATATAATGCCTAAGCCCTAAGTTATAAATACTAGGTGCTTGATAAAATTCCTAAGAGAATAATACTTGTGCATTACGACTCAACAGAACCTAAATGATGAATACATGGTACCATTATGTTCAAATGACTCCCATGCTATTGTTATGCCTTGTAGTAAATTGACGTAATGCTCGTGAGATTAGGCTTAGGGAATTATGACATGTTTATATGCATTCTTATTCATGTGAAAGTTTGTGGTATATAAATACTTCATGAAAATCCCCAATGATAGTGCTATGAATTATTGACCATGGTTATGTGCTCAAGAAGTGTCATGTCTTGTCAGTTTCATGCTATCGAGTCCTAAGGGTACTTGTACCCAAAAACTTAGCTGTATACCTAGATCCAGCATCGATTTCATGATAAATCTCAGTCACGCCATGATTAGTAGTATTCTCAGTCAGTTTCAAAACTCAGATAGAATGCAGTCAGTTACATAACTCAAGAAAACTCAGTAATCTCAGTAATCTTAGTCAATTATCAGATCTCAATAGTATTCCGTCTGTTAATGAAACTCAATAAACTCATCCTAGTTCAGTTCAGTTAATCATGTTTAGTGTCTATTCAAATGGGAGTAAGATTCAGCATATAGTGGGCCCAAAGATGGGAACCCACCTATTAGTAGAGGGTGTGATTCTTAGAAACAATCCTTGCACTCTAGAACTACATAGCTTGTGTAGGTTGAGACGTCAAACCTTCTAGTTTAGGGTAGATGAGGTGGATTAACCTGTTATATGAGGGTCCCATCATTCTCCTTAGAGTACCTATTAGACAAGGGATTTCTCATTGCTTGTCCTTACCAGTGGCAAGGTATTGACACCCTTCCAACTGGGGTTACAGGTTGGACCCCAAATTTATTTGGAATCAAAACTGTCAGATATAGTCACCCAGTTTTAGTAATAGAACTTAGATAGTTCTACAGAACCTAAGACTGTCAGATACAGTCACTCAGCTCAGTACGGAACTCAGCTAGTTCCATCAGAACCTAAACTGCCAGACACAGTCACCCAATATTAGTTATATCAGTTATAAGTAACTCATGTTATCAGTATTTAGACTCAGTAGTGAGAATTACTCATGAATCCAGTTACAGTTACACACTCGTGTATGTATTCTCATGATCATTTTATATAGTCAGTTAGCATTGTTCATGCATATGAACCCTTTGCATTCAGCCTACCTCACTTGCATACCAATACATTCAATCATACTGACGCATTTGCGCTATGTTATTTTTATACCATAGGTTTAGAAGCACGAGCTCCAGAGCATCAGTAGCATTCTAATTTTAGTAGTCAGAGTCAGCAGTGACTCCTTATCATTCAAGGATGTTATTATTTGACTATTTCATATCTTTAGTACTTAGTTATTTCAGTAGTTGGAGTTAGTTAGGGACATGTCCCATCAACTTCTTATTTAGATAGTGTAGAGGCTTTCAGACTATAGTATGTTCATAGTTATTTCAGTTGTTTTGGTAGTGATGTACCATATTTCCAGATGTTATGTTTTATCATATATTTGAACCTTATGGCCTTTCAGCCTTTAATTCCATATTTTTACATCATATTATGCAGTGCTCAGTTACAGTTATAAGTCATGGGTTAGCTTGTGGTCCTTCGAGGTCATGAGCACCTTGTAGTATTCCAGGTACCAAACTTAGGGCGTTACACCAGCCCTCCTTAGGACAAGACTATTACTATCTCCTTGTAAACTTAATAGACATGTATATCATCTAAATATATGTTTGAGAATTGAGAAGGTTAGATATATGGTGCTTTATGCTAGATTGATATTTGGGAGATGATACTAGTTTTGGTTTAAGTCTAGCAATTTATGATCTTAAGACCAATTCAATTCTGACTTTATTCATGATATGAGTTTTGGTTCAAGTTTGGAAAATAATGACATGAATTTTGGTTCAAGTCCAACATTGAGAGGTTAATTATGACATCTATGAAATCGGTTTGAGTTCGATATTTATGGTATGAAAATATTCTACGAAGACTATTTGAGATATGGTTAATTAGTATAATTCTGGTTGTTACTTGTCATTGATTTCACCCTCCAGGCTTATGGGGTCCTGTGTTAGGTTATTTACATTATTGCACTTACTGTCTTATGGGGGGCAATTTTGTAATGATTGTTATGTTTCCTTTATGTTATTATTCTAGTTTATTTATTTATTTACAGTATTTGGAGCTTTATTCTAGGTTTTCCTCTTACCTTGACTTAGCATTATTCATCTTGAATTTTATTATATTTATATTATGATTAACCCATTCAGCCCATGGCAATGGTAATGGTAATTATACTATACTTCTGTACCTTTTTGGTGCAGATCTGAGTATTAGTAGTCGTTGTTGACACTTAGATTTATGTTGGTCAGAGTTTGGATATAAGGTGAGCTCTTAGAGCCAGAGTTCACCTTTTCTTCTTCTTTTGTTTTACTTAGTTTTTCTATTTTCGAGATTGATGTATATTTGACTATGATAGTACTCATATTTTTTTAGTTTAGTGTCTTAAGTACTAACACTACTAGGTCATGGGATATTGTTATTTCTCTTACTTATCTTCCATTCTTATTATTATTCTCAAATTTATTTCTCATAAGTCTTTTACTTGCATATGTCTAACATTGGTGACATTTATCACTAAATTAGCCCATTGTTTATAGATATGGTCTATGGTTTGGCTTATCTACAGGTTGGATAAAGTAGGTTTCATCATGACTCATAAATCGGGTTGTGACAATATGGTATTAGATCCAAAAAAATATCCATTTATAGCCAAACCCTTATTAAATGCACTGAAGACAAAGGGCCATAAATGATTTCCACATGTCTATCTTAATAAATTAGAACAAAACTAAAAGAGCCTGTACTTAAAAATTAAGGCATCAGAATTGTCCCATCTAAAATTTAATAGTTTAAATATTGGGGATAGAGGAACCCTTTTGTAATCCCCTGCCTTAACCAAAAAATCAAAGAAGGAGGAAGTCAAGCAAGTTTAATCAATAAATATAGGACTCTCCATGAGGATTTTCCCTCAAGATATCAAGGACAAGGCTCAATATGAATATATGAATCACAATGGGTAGGACCAGTCGTGTTGACATCTTGTGTTCCCTGGTTATCCTGATTCTTAAATAGCTTGAGGTAAGGCAAACAAAAAATAATGCACCTCCTAGGGAAATAACATTCTATGAGACTGGCTTTGGGCTAGGAAATCCCAAAGTCTCAATTATCCCATGTAGGAATATCGAAAAGGCCCCCATATAGCATCTAGGAAAATAAGATAGACAGCCTACACACAGGATCAAATATTATGATGCAGTCAAAGAATTTCTAAGAAGGAAAAGACTACAATGTGAGTATTTTCCCATTACTTAAAAGAAATGTTTCCACTAAAGACTTTGTATGCGCTAAACACTTTTCCATCAGAAGGAAGGATGTTTGAAATAAATACCAAAAGGGCAAGGGATACAAGGACATTGTTACAAAAATAAAATTACTATCTCAACATTATGGTTTGGGCACAGTTATTTCTCTAGGAATAGCTTCACCATTTCAAAAGTTTTACAAGCAAAAGGCAGTAAGCCAAATCAAAGAAGTACCATGAAAAATTATGGAAATAGGAATGTTATAATTATGCTAAAGCCCTTTAAATAGAAGGTATATTGTAGAATACAAAAGCTTCATGATTTAATTTACAATAAAGCAAAAAATACAAGATTAAGAAAAAAATGATGAAACATGCATTTGGAACAAGTCTGGATAGAGAAGTTTTTTAAATTTATTTCCACTCCATGGAAGCAAATAGGAGCGCCTCAGATCAAAGTGTGTGGGCACCCTCCACACCTCTCAAACAAAGTATGCGTCCATGCCAAGGAACCTTCGAGAGTGATATTTATCTACACCTCTAGATGGTTGCAAGGAACACGTTGAGGCTATAATGACCCAAAATTTCATTACATTTATATAGAGAGTAAAACCTCACTTAGTTTTCCCTTAGACCAAAATTTTGATATTTTGGGTTGGCCTAGTTTTAGGTGTATTTTGTGTATGTATTGGTGTAGAGAAATCTGATAGTTATTAGAGTATTGATTGGTGATATTAAATGATTTTTATATTGGAAGACAAGTTTAGAAAGTCGTAAATAATTCTGTGAGTCCAACGAGTTAGTAGAACTCTGGTTATAGTAATTACCATGAAAGAGTCAGTTCATAATGTTAAAAATCATAAAATATGTTGTGAAATAGATGGAGTTGGGAATAAATCCTGATCTACAGTTTGGTATTGCTACAAATTTGGCTGTAGTGAAAAATATGTCACTGCAGTGATAGACCCTTCTAGCTCGAGTGTCACTATAGCCTTCAATGGTAGATTCTCCATTGTTGTGACAAAAATGTAGAAAAATTAACTTTAAGTCTGAAACATAACTTTTCATTTCCATTTTTCTAAAATTTGCTCAAGGGCTTCAGAAGATGATTATTCACCAATTTTGGGGGTTTCATATTTGAGGTAAGTTTCCTTTATTATTTAACTTTAATTTACTCTATATTCTTAGGATTATTAGAATTATAGCCTTGGTTGGGTTAGAAATTTTCCCTAAGTTTGTGAATTGGTGGGAATTTATAGGGAATGACTTGATTTTCGTTGTTACTGATCCTAGGGTGTTAGAAAGAACTTCCTAGGGTAGAATTTTTCTTGTAATCATAAGATATTAAGAATTCAAAGAAACTAAATGATAGAAACTCCCTAGAATAATAAACTAAGTCGAGTTCATAGGTTGAATTTGATCGATATGAGTTATAATGCGTAGAAGGGTGAATTATTGTGTTGAAACCTTTGTATTATTGTTGATTATAGATTAAGAACGGGATGAAATCAAAAGAAAGGGTAATATTGTAATTTAATATTATTTTTGGGCAAGAAATTGAGGTAGGTTATGGTTTATTAGTTGATTAGACTTGTTTTACTCTTTTCCTATATATGAGTTAGATGTACATGTATTGCTTTCGGACATTACTTGTGATTATTGACTATATCATACCTTGAGCATTGGATTTTGAGATAAGAGATATAGTTGGATTAGGTGTCATTCTGACACTATTATTAGATTAGATACCACAATAATACTAGTATATAGACTGAGTTTTTCATCTGCAAGTCATAGTTGAGAGTCCTTACTGACTCTACCATATGCGTATATCTTGCATGTATGCAATCATTATAACATTTGAATTTATATATATATATTGATTGATTGATTGTTTTTACCTACATTTTGTTTCTTATTTGTATGGGGTTTAGCTAATTCAATCGATGATGCCTACCAATACTTAGTTTTTGTACTGATGCTACAAATACTCTTCTTTTGGTTAAGTACAAGGCGTGTTCAAGCATTTGACATAAGAAATCTATTCTAGCTCATGACTCCATCATCGACTCAAGGGTGAGCATCATATCTGGGTATCCATTGGATCATCCTGACTTGTTCATGTCTGTTATTTTGGGATATTGATACTTATTTTATTTAGTATTTCTAGATAACATTTTAAACTTTGTTTTGGATACTCTTAGATGTTCTTAAATGGTGACTTTTAGGTCCTGGGGGTTGTAATAAATAGGGATACTTTCATACACTTATTCATTATTAGAAAATGAAATAAATTAATAATAAACTCATTTTTATAAGATTATGTTTGATGATTTAATAAGTAGTAAATTGATGAAGATGACTTGTGAAGGTCCTTTAGTAGCTTGTTAAGGGTTGGGTTAGATGATCCTACCACAGTAGATTTAGGTGGGTGCCACTCATTGCTAATTGGGTCTTAAAAAAATTCTATTAGAGACTAGGTTCGTCGATCTCATCCTATAAGAACGTTCTAGTAGGGTTTTGCAGAAAGGTACAAAGATGTTTGTAGTGTAGTTTTCTTTAAGAGGATATACGACTTTAGGAAATAATGTTCACTTCTTTATTCCTTTCGTACTAGTTTTTCATTCCAATTAGTATCTGGTAATTCAAATTGGTATCTAATCTCTTTCACTCTTGCTTTTATAGATGGTGAACGCTTATTCTACTAGATCAAAAGAAAATGAAGCAACAACATCATCAGCAACACTAGCATCAGTAGCATAGGTCATAGTTTGAGACATGTCTCTATCTAGGAGAAGGAAAAGTAGAAGAGAATGAGGGGCAACACCTATCAGGGGTGGAACATGGAAATCGAAGGACCAACTAGGCAGAGATCACCATCCCCTCCACCATATCAGAATACTCCAGATTTGGTTCTGGATAAAATGGTGGTAGTTTAGTAGAAAGAACTGTTGGTTGCAAAAAATATGGTATCGGTGTAAAATTGTGCAGCTCAGTTACCTATGTCCATAGAGTTAATTTAGCATGTGTTGGGGGTTTTGAGTAGTTAGGCTAGCAGTGATACTACTCTAACATATCCTGTATTTTCTTCCCCAACTTTACAGCACATCGTTATTGTAGCACCTCAAATAGATGAGGGCTCTGAGATAAGAGTTTCTCCATAAAAAATATTACGATCAGTTATGATTGAAGATAAGCGTGGATTGTAAGTTCATAAAAATGAAACCTATCGAGTTTTAGAGTACTGAATCAAATTACACATTTGAATTCTTAATTGAATAGCATAGGCGTCAACATAAGATGGGAATTGTGGAGAGGTATGGTATGGATTATATGATATTTTCATTACAGGGAGAGGCCAAGCAACGGTGGAGGTCCTTAGAGTTGCCTTACCTCTACTTACTTAGACTCAATTTCAAAATATATTCCTTGAGAAGTATTCTCTTCTTACTTATTGGGATATAAAGAAGGATGAGTTGTTGAGATTGGGGATGGCTGATATATCAGTGGTGGACTATGAGGCCAAATTTCATACCTTGTGTCACTATCCATTACAGTTGATTACCTTTGAGGAGAAAAGGATTAGGTACTTTGTGAAAGGCTTAAACATAGGTCTCCAAGTAGATTCCCTATAAGTGGATATGTTCAAAAATACTTTCCAAGAAGTAGTGGAATATATGAAGAAAGTGGAATGGTTTAAGAAGCAAGGAAAGGCGAAGGTAGGGAAAAATAATCTTTAAAATTGGGTTATCTTAGTAGTACTTATCAGAGGGGACATATTTCATGGGGTTACTTTTCTCGGCCCTTCTATTAAGTTATGTTTATGTCCAAAGGAGGCCCATTAGGGATTAGTTATTAGCCCTCCCAAATAGATAGTTATACACCTTCGGCATCATCAGTCCAACATCCTGCTCTAGTTATCAGATGACATGAGTGTGGGGGATTATTCAAAGGTTTGTCCTAACTACTTATCTATAGGTCCTTAGTACCAGTAGGTCAGAGTAGTGAAGGATATAGTTAGGGTCATCCACGTGGTAAGAATATGGTATTATTTTAGAGAAGGGTGGCTACCAAGAAACCGTAGTGGATGATAGATTAGTCAAAGTGGCACCCAAGCTGGTAGAGGTGGTGATCGGGTTGTGATACGGCTCATCTTTATGTTGTTCTGACCTGTTCTAAAGTAGAAGCTTCTAAAGCTATGATCCTAGGTACTATTCTTGTTCGTAATTGTATGTCTTCTATGTTATTTGATCCTAAGTCTACTTTCATTTTTGTGTCTATGTAATTTTCCTTGGGTTGGGACTTAAAATATGAATTTCATACTACACCCATGTATGTACCTACTATAGTTGGGGTTTTGTACCTATTGATTGGGTTTATTGGGCATTCCCTATGATGTTTATGGAGTATAAAACTTTGGTAGACTTAATAATCTTATATATGAGGGAGTTTGATATTATTTTTAGAATGAGTTAGTTGTATCCTCATCATGCTATTCTTAATCTCTACATTAAGACTATAATTATAAATGTTCTTGGGATGGAAAATTTAAAGTAGGAAGGTACTCTTAGGCCTACTCCTGTGATAACTGTGTTATCTATTCATACCTAAATGTTAATCAAATGGGGTGTAGGCATTCCTAGGTCACCCTCGGGATGATAGCTTTGATAGTCCCTCATTTTCCATTGGCTAGGAACCCAACTTATATCTATCCCTCCTTATAGGATGGCACTAAAAAGTTAAGAGAATTTAAATTCCAATTGTAAGAGAATTTGGGGAAGGGTTTTATTCGTCCTAACACTTTGCCATAGGGTGATCCTATGCTTTTTGTGAAAAGAAAGGATTGTAGCATGCAAATGTGTATAGACTGCCGACAGTTGAATAAGGTGGCTATTCATAATAAGTATTATTTACCAAGGATAAATGATCTATTCGACGAATTGTAGAAAGCTATAGTATTCTCAAAGATTGATTCGAGTTTAGGTTACCATTAGCTTAAGATTTGGGTTGAGGACATCTCAAAGTATGCCTTCTAATCTTGTTATGGACATAACAAGTTCTTGGTTATGTATTTTGGTTTAACTAATGCCCCAACTGATTTTATGAGCTTGATAAGAAAAATATTCAAGCCTTATTTAAATTCATTCATTATTGTTTTTATTGGTGATATTTTGGTTTACTCTAAGAGCAAATAGGAGCATGAAGCTCACTTGCATACAGTATATGGGTTTCTTGCAAAGAAGCAACTTTATGCTATAGTTTCGAAGTGTAAATTCTTGTTACCTTCATTATTATTTTTTGATAATATGGTATCAAAAGAGGGGGTTATGGTATACCCATAGAAGGTTGAAGCTGTTAAGAATGGATCTAGGATGGCCAATTTTATAGAGGTTTATAATTTTGTGGGGTTTGCCAATTACTATCATGTTTGATAAGGGATCCTCCTCCATTTCTATGATTATGACACTCCTATATCATAAAGAGGTACCATTTCATGGGATTATAAGTATGAGGAGAGATTTAAAAAGCTCAAGACTTATCTATCTTTAACTCCTATTTTTACCTTGTCTATTGAAGATATCACAGTTTGGTTTAGCAATAGTTTTAATGTAGGATCAGAATTTTATTGTTTATTATTTAATGTAGATCAAGTCATAGTAAAATAAATATCCCACCCATAATTTGGAATAGCGATATTCTTTGCTTTAAAGATTTGGAGACACTATCTCTTGATCTGAGGTGGATTTATGCAACTCAGTGTTGTTATCCGGGCTTATTTAGCCTTGTTTTGAGGAATTTTCATGTGATTAATGTGTTAATAATGATATAATTCAGAATATAAGTGTTTAATTACTTGATTACAATGTTTAAGGTGTTTTCCAAATAAGTTTGTACTTAAATTAGTCACTTAGAGTGAAAACGAGAAAACTAGTGCTACTAACTTGAGTTATGTGTTGTTCTAGTTGATCTCGATGAATTCTAGAGTGTTTGATGAGTTCCTAATGTTTTGATTATTTAATTATGTGAATAAAAATGTTTATATGTTTGAGGTTCAATTTATATAAACCAAGAGTCAAAACTAAGTTTAAGATCAAAAGGGGCAAAACTAGTATTCTTAGGTTAAGTTTCTAGTTTGTCGTCTTAGATGATTGTGATGTTTTGAGATCTAATTCATGGTTTTTTATGCTATAGTATTCTTTGTGAGTTTATGGTGATGATATATAGATTGTACACAATCTTTAAATCAAGTGTAAACGACACTACAAGGCTTGGAATGGATGGACAAAAGCACGGGACAAGATTTGATGTAAAATGGACCTCTAGGAAGTCCATGGCGTATCGCAGGGCTTAGCCACCACTATGGGTCACGTGCTTCACATAGGAAGATTTATAAGGGACCCAAAACAGTTTTTATCCATGATTAGTGTGCGACACACACCCTATTTTGTGATATGAGCTCTGCGACGCGGACCCTAGGTCAATTTTGGCAGTTTTGTCCTCCTATAAATACGACACTTAAACATAATGCTAAGGACCTTGGACTTCTTTGAAACTTGGGGAGGAGTAGGAAAACACTTTAAATAGGTTTTTTCTTCTTTTACTTAAGTTAATTTATGGATTTTATCTTATATTCATCTATGGTGATTATAACTATGTCCATGAGTGGCTAAACGCCTTATTTCCGAGGTTAAGGCCAAGAACATGATTACTATTGCTTTGAATTGATTAGGTTTTCATTTCTTATAGTATTTTGTTATTTATTTAACCTTTTTATAACTATTTTAAGGATTCACATCCCTTAGAATACATTCATTATCGTCTTTATGAACTCGAGAGGGGGAATAAGAGAATAGAACGTTGGGGTAAATAGAGTAGGATTATAAGATTCTATAGAATGAAGATTGTAATTTTCATGTAGGATAGAGAGATACCTACATGACCTATTTGGTTCACTACCAAATAAAATATAAATGTGTTTATCTTAGTTCTTACATCCCCGCTCAACAATGTAGTTGTGGGGCCAAGTTAGATAGATGATTAGAGACTCGAGAGATCATGATCATAATATCAACCCTATGAATCAACAACCAAGATAAGTAATCTAACTAATGAAGCTCAATATATTAGTATGATTGTTCGCAATGGGATTTTCCTTATTGATTGTCCAAGAAATTTACTTTATTGCATTGTTTATTTTAATTTTAGTTTACAACTCACAAACTCTTTTGGTTATTTCCACATTAATTTAATGTCAATTGTGAACTAAAATTAGATAGTTGTTAAAACAAGTCCCTGTGGGATCGATACTTTGCTTATAAAGAGACACTTTACTACTTAGTGAGACCACATACAGTTGCGTGTGTGCTTTGGTGCAATAAGTTTTTGGCACCGTTGTCTGAGACTTGTAAATAGGCAGTTGTCTTGTTTTTATTGCTATATTGTGTTGTACATAGTTTATTTTTTAGTTTTTTAGTTTTTTTTACTTTTTATTTTGTCACACTTCTTGATATGTCAGCTTGAGATAGATGGTTTTCGAGTAATGATGATTCTTGTTATTTTTGTGGAGGACCCCATCGAGAGGCTTTTTATCCAGATTTTAATGAAAGCACATGGATGGGAACTTTACAACATAAGGTGGATACTATCCTATCTGTAGAGAAAACCACAAGTTGGTGTGAGGTTTCTGGAAATAGTGGTTATTCTACAGCTATGTATGGTGCAAATCCTGAGTCGGTGATGTTTGTAGGCACTGCGTAAAGGGTGAATTATGGGAACACTTACAGTCAAAAGTGGCAGACTTAAACACTGAATCAATCCTAGAACAACAACCAACAGCAGCAATTTCAATAGTAGCAACAAAATACATAGTCCAGTAACATAAAGGATATGTTAAAGAAGATCATGGCCACCCAAGAACAGATAGTTGTTGAGCTAAAAAATTAGCAAGTACTTCAGAAAAATTTTGAGCGTCAGTTGGGGAAATTACAGCAAACCCAAAACACTAGGACTCAAGGTGATTTGCGAAGTGACAATAAACCTTTTAAACAAATGAATTAAATCACTTTAAGGAATGGTAAAGAGCTAAATGAAAGGCGTCCAAAGACAACTAAAGAGGTAGATGCAGAGTTAGCTCTCCAACTGGTTGTATATAAAGTTTTTAATAATTTGAGAAATTCTGAGTACTTGAAAATAAAGTTATTGAACAGGTTAAAGAGATACCACTACCACCACTATTTCCACAGGGGTTGGGTAAATCAAAGGAGGATACTAGCAATTTGTGGAGAAAATACAAGAATTTCAGCCATTCAACTATCATCTTTCTATTGAGACTGAAATTGAGAAGGTGAATAAGAGTAGTGTGTTATGGATGGTGTAAATTTTGAAGTGGTATTTCTTAGGCCTCATTCAAATCACTTTTATATTTAGATGATGACATATTTGTGGAGTCATCTAAAATAGTGGAAGAGTGTAAAGATGAGGAACAAGAATCCTCTATTCTTAATTTTGCACTAGAAAAGCAACATAAAAACATGCCTCACTATAAGGCCGAGTGTTTTACCATGCACCAACATTACTCGGTTCCTTCATCTTTTTACCACCACCCTATGAGAGAAACAAAAAGATAGATGCCCAGTTGGGGGTAAAATTCATATCCTCAAGGTGAAAGAAAAAGTTGATGTGGGTCATGCCACGACACTAAATCAGACGCTGCTTGGGAGGTAAACCAGGTTAAGGTAGGTATTAGTTTAAGTATTTTTAGCTTTTACTTTACTATTTTTTATTTTTTTTGAGTCACAAGTTGATGGGAAGTCTGAGTACCAGAAAATCTGAGCTAAGAAGCATGGAAAAGATTAAGTGTGGGGACCTAGGACCTCCTTCATGTATAAAGATGCTACTAGCTAGGCCTAGAGGCCTCAGGGAGTATTTCTATCTCTAATTTTAAATATGCTTTAGTTTCAAAGTAGATTTTTAAGAATGGGGTGGGGGAGTTCCCATTTTTAAGAGTAAATTTAAAATTTTGTGTTACAATAAATAAGATATTCTTATTGGTGCTATGTGTGACTGCATGATGCAAGTATTTTGGTTGTAAAAGCATGTTGATTGTGTGAATTACTACTTTTTAGACTCCAAGGCTCATGATTATGACTTTTGTACTTATTGGCTTAATGTTGAATTCATGCTATTTTTTAGAATCAATGTCAAATTCTAGTGAGGTTCTATTATAGCCCCACGGCATGGACTTTAGTCCTCGTGATGACCACCATAATGCGGTGAAGGCTATTATTTGGTTGAGAGTCTATGATGATCCTGGTTGAGTTGAGCATGTGTCGTATGCGTGTGAGGTATTTGTATATTCCTTGTTGCATTTGATGATAGATCTTGCCTGGTGTGTGTGTAAATCAAAATAAAGATTGTGGTTTTAGGAGATGATATAGGCATTTCTTTTATAGCCATGTTTTATACCCTTTTTCAAACCTACCATTGTGCATAATAATAGTTAACTCCATTGAGCCTTTAGCTTGTTCTTTGGTAGCCTTATATATAGCCCATATCCCTTCTTTTATTGTACATAATTTGATCCAAATCTCTTAAGTACTTTAGTTGAAATTTAATTGAGTAAGGAGTTTGAAATTCAAGTAGGAAAAGGGTGAAATTGAAGCCCCAAAGTAATAGTTATTGATGTGTAATAATGTTGTGTTGTGGTTGGAAGTTGTGTAATGAAAAGAATAAAAAAATTTCAAATTGAATAAGATGTGAATAGAAAATACTCCCACCATAGCATATATAGATGAGCTTAATAAGATGGGGCAAAACAAAACATACAGGTAGATAGAAGTGGTGTAAATGGATTGTTAGAGGTGAATTGAATGAATAGTTTGATGTTTTAAAGTGCTTAGGGAAGTTAGTCATTATTATTGGATAGAATAGTTTCTAACCGTTCGTTAGCCACATTACAACCCATAAAGACCTATCTGATCTTAAGCCTTAACATTTTGATATTAGTGGATTACTACAGTAAGGGCAAGCCAATGGTTCATCTTGTGTAACTTGTGAATTCCTTGTGAGAGTGAGTGTAACTTGATTCTTGTACCCATTCTGTGATAAACTACCTCTATGTATGTGAGTAATTTTAGGTAACTTTCTTGTTGTAAGGGAACATATTTGATAATAGTTGGGTGATTTATATGATGTATTTGATTAAGCAATATGCATGAGTTTTCCAACTTGGTAACTCAATTATGGAGTCTAGGATGTTTTGAAGTAGTATTCTTGAACTTTCAATTGTGTATGTAGCATGCTTAGTGTAAGGACTTGCGTTTTGTGTATTCATTGTAGTACTAGCTTGAGTATTTCTTGTAGTATAAATATGGAGTCACCTCGGATTATGATGCTTATATTAAAGATATGTTCAAGTATGAACAAGGATTTAAGTGTGGGGTAATGATCTAAGGTGGATTTATGCACCTCAGTGTTGTTATCCGGGATTATTTAGCCTTGCTTTGAGGACTCTTCATGTGCTTTAAGTGTTAATAATGATATAATTGAGCATATATGTGTTTAATTACTTGATTACAATGTTTAAGGTTTTTTCCAAACAACTTTGTACTTAAATTGGTCACTCAGCGTGAAAACGAGAAAACTAGTGTTACTAGCTTTAGTTAGGTGTTATTCTACTTGATCTCGATGAATCATAGAGTGTGGATGAGTTCTTGGTGGTTTTATTGTGTAATTATGTGAGTAAAACTTGTTTATAGTGTTTGAGGTTCAATTGAAATAAGCCAAGAGTCAAAACCAAGTTTAAGATCAAAAGGGCAAAAATAGTATTCTTAGCTTAAGTTTCTAGTTCGTCATCTTGGATGATTGTATTGTTTTGAGCTATAATTCATGGTTTTTGATTCTATATGATGCTTGGTGATTTTATTATGATTATATATGGATGATACACAAGGTGTAAATCAAGTGGAAATAACACCACAAGGCTTGAAATGGATGGACAAAAGCACGAGACAAGATTTAATGTAAAATAGACCTCTAGGAAGTCCATGGCTCGTCGCAGGTCTTAGACACCTCTATGGGGTACTTTTTTCACATAGAAAGATTCCTAAGGGACCCAAAATAGTGTTTTGTCATGACCTGAACCAAGGCCTGGCCGTGACAAGCATTTCGAACCATGGAGGCCCGAAATACCCCTATCTGTCTGGTAATCATGCACCTAATTCATATGATCAAAGTAATGCGGAAGAAACACAATAACTCAGAAACATGGTCATAAATATGAAAAGAAACAATAATGGGGAAATAAGTTTCCCCCAACATCATTCAACCTCTAAACAACTGTCTACAAAAATTTCTAACAAATGACTGAGTCAAGTAACTGTATATAAACTGGGATAAGGCCCCCAGTAGACCTCAAAACTAAATATAAGGTTAAAGGACTGCAGGACATAAGACCTTCCGAAACATAAAAGGCTCATCACTTGTCTCTGCAACTCTATTTGAATGATCTACTGATTCTCTTGACCCCTAGACTGGGCCTCTGAACCTGAGAGGTTGGAGAGGGGAGGGTGTTAGCACAAAAGTACTGGCACACAGAGATATCAAAACAAAACATAATATTTTTTTTACAAAATATAGTAGAGAGCCATTATAAAGCAATTTCATATCAAATCATTTGAAAACACATGGGTGTAATGCAATAGTTTCTCAATCAACAATGAAATGCAACTGAGCTAAGTGGAATACCCTACATAATTTACACCAACTGTCAAACCTCGGTTGCCGCCGAGATTAGAGTATAAGTGAGGGAGAGACACATAAGACCACGAAGCATGGTGTCTCGAACCAATGGTAGTGTCTAAGATCACTTAGCCCGGGCTCCTACCTATAGTCCCAATTTGGGAATGACATAAAGTCAAGTACACAAGATCACTTAGCCTGGTACCAAATTTCCATGTCAGCAAACACGGTTTCCAGCGATGAGCCCTTACACTCAAATGTCTTCTTCGGGCATCCATCTATCTTATGTAAAATCAATGCATTCAAATTTCATATGATTCAATAACATATCATATTCTATAGGGCATCGTCATACCCAACTTGCAAGTCATCAATATCACTTCCACATATGCATAATCATGTAAAAACCAAGGTGCTTCATCATTTACAAGTGGTAAACAATAATTATTTCAAAATTCATGCTCTCTTTTATTGGTCACAATATGATATGGGTAATCAATACATTATCATGGGAATTTGAAAGCAATTTATCATTCATATTTATCAAACTTCCATGAAAAATCTCAAATCACATATGTATGGTTTCAACTATTGAACTATATAGGAAAACAATTCCCATGACATAAAGAAAAATGACTTAGGAATCATATTGAAAGCAAGTTACTAGCATTTTATTGAAAACCCCCATTTAAAAGCATGCATGTTCATAAAAAACTACACCCATGAGATTTTTGGATAACCCCACGTACGTAGATCACTACGAATATTAGATGCTTTTCGAAGCCTACATTGAGAGGATTCCAAATATGCAATTTGTTCCTAAAAATCCCGATTGAATCTCGAGTTGCTTAGGTTTTTATTTTGAAACCCTAAGGAGAATCTTTGCGCACTTTTGATGAATGAAGGTGTATTTTGGGGTCCTTGGAACTGAATTTCGTGTTTTAGGGCTAAGTAAAGGTGGAAAAAGACCACTTTGCCCCAAAAATAGAGTGTTTAAGTCACTTGAATTCTTTACTTAGGCACCGCCCATTCCATCACCTATGTTCACATAGGCGCCACCTAGGCTATCGCCTATGCTTTCCAGTGGCCATGGGCGATTGGTTAGGCAACGCATATCACTTTGAAAGGCCATAACTTCTTGCTCAGGTGTCGGATTTTAGCAAAATTGTTATTGTTGGAAAGCTAACTCTAATACCATCCTTTGACATATAGTAGAATCCCTAATTCGATACATACAAAGATTTATGATCAATGGAAGCTGACATAGTTTACAACATTCACTAAAACTTAGTCGATCAAAATAGTTTTAACTCGTCCTTGATTTGAAGGACCTCTATGGTCTAAGTTCAAGCTTGAATGGATTCACATTCTACACAAATAATTAACATGCCGTATTGGCATAGGATTTTATGGCTTCGGGATTTATCAACACATCGGAATCATGGTCTATATTTTAGCCCAAAATATGGGGCGTTACATGTTTATCCATGATTATGGCATGCCACACACCCTATTTCCCTCTATGAGCTCCGCGACGCGGACCCTAGATTAATTTTAGCAGTTTTGTCCTCCTATAAATACAATACTTAAACATAATGCTAAGGACCTTGGACGGATTTGAAAATTGGAGAGGGTCTGGAAAACACTTCAAATAGGGTTTTTCTTCTCTTAATTTAGTTTATTTATGGATTTTATCTTGTATTCATCTATGGTGATTGTGACTATGTCCATGAGTGGCTAAACGCCCCCTTTCCGGGGTTAAGGCCAAGAACATGATTACTATTGCTTTGAATTGATTAGGTCTTGGTTGATGATCATATTTGGTTGTCTATTTACCCTTGTTATAACTATTTTAAGGATTTGCAACCCTTAGAATACATTTATTATCATCTTTGTGAACTCGAGAGCGGGAATAAGAGGATAGAACGTGGGGGTAAATAGAGTAGGATTATAAGTTTCTATAGAATGAAGATTGTATTTTGCATGTAGGATAGATATATACCTATGTGACCTATTTGGTTCACTATGGGATGAAATATAATGTGTTTAGCTTTGTTATCACATCCTCATTCAACGATGAAATTGTGAGGCTAAGTTAGATCAGTGATTAGAGGCTCGATAGACCATAATCATAATATCAACCTCGTGAATCAAAAACCAAGATAAGTAATGTAACAAATGAATTTCAATAGCTTAGTATGATTGTTCGCAAAGACTTAAACCAGGGCTTCTCCTCATTGATTGTCAAGAAATTTACATTATTTCATTGTTTACTTTAATTTCAGTTTACAACTGACAAACTCTTTTGGTTACTTCTACATCAATTTAATATTAATTATGAATTAAAATTATATAGTTGTTAAAACTAGTCCCTGTGGGAACGATACCTGGCTTTTAAAGGGACACTTTACTACTTGGTGAAACCACGTACACTTGCGTGAGCGCTTGGAAGCAACACCTCTATAGGGTAAAGTGTGAGGTATTTACAGACTATAAAAGTTTGCAGCATGTATTTACCCAGCGAGATTTGAATTTGAGGCATAGAAGGAGGTGATCAAAAATTATGACACCTTAATTGTGTATTATTCGGGCAAGGCTATATGCATTGAGCTGAAAGTTGGCACACATGGAAAGTTTGGCATGGTTAGAGGTACCAAGATGCCCATTGGCTAGAGAGGTGCAAACTTTAACTAATGGTTTTATAAGGTTGTATGTGACTATTAAGGAAGGGGTGTTAGAGTATGTAGAGGCTAAATCTACCTTCTTTGAGAAGATTAATGATAGAGAGTTTGAACGCAAGAAGTTGAACAACCTTAGGAAAAGAGAGTTACAAGGTGAGGCTAAGGAGACTATTCTTCGTGAAGATGGAGTGTTGAGTATTTAGGGGCATATATGTGTGCCTCATGTCAAAAACTTGATTCCATCATCCTTGTAGTGGCTCATAATTCTAAATACTTTATACATTCGGTGTAACTAAATGTATAGAAACTAAAGAAGCACTATTGGTGGTGTTGAATAAAAAGGAACATTGTGTATTTTGTGATCATGCGCAAAACTGTCAACAAGTTAAGTATTATCATTGGAAACCTAGTGACACTTATCAGAGGATACCCATTAAAAATAAAAGTGGGAGAGAATAACCATTGGATTTTGTCGTAGGTCTTCCCAAGATTCTAAGGAAACAAGACTCCATTAGGGTGATCATCAATCAATTGACCAAGTACACCTTCTTTATTTTGGTAAGGGGGGACTATAATGTAGCCAAGTTGGTAATATATATGTAAAACAGATTGTGATACTTCATAAGGTGGATTTTTTATTAGTCTCAAATAGAGGTAAGCAATTTATCTTTAACTTTTAGGAGAAATCCCAATCGAAATTGGGAACTAAATTGGACCTAAGTATATCTTTCATCCACAAATTAACGGACAATTAGAATGAATGATCTAGGTACTTGAGGATATGCTTTGTGCTTATGTGATGAACTTTGGTGGTCAGTGGCCAATACCTAACTTTGTGTGAATTTTCATACAACAAGAGCCACCACTCTATCATTGACAAAGCTCCTTTTGAAACTTTATATGGGAAAGATGCAGATTGCCAATTAGGTGGTTTCATGCCTTTAAAGTGAGACCTTGGGGCACAGATATGCTAAAGGATTTGATAGATAAAGTGATGTTCATCTAAGAGAAATTACTAATGGCTTAGAGTCAACATAAAGAGTATGCATCCAATAAGGTAAGGGATATGTAATTTGAGAAAGTGTTGTAAAAAGTGTCACCCATGAAGGGTGTAATACGGTTCATAAATAAAAAAAAGCTGAGCCTGAGGTACATAGGACCCTTTAAGGTTTTGAAAGAAGTAAGTTTAGTAGCATATATGTTGGCTTTACCTCCTAACTTTTCAGGAGTTCATCTAGTATTCCATGTGTCAATGCTCAAAAAAGTACCACAGAGATAGAGATTACATCATTCATTGGGATTTAAAATTTTTAGATAGGGAAATCACTTATGAATAGGAGCCAATTGTTATATTATATGGATATATGAGAAATCTAAGGGCTAAATTCATACTATCCATTAAAGTATAGTGGAGAAACCATTTGGTGGAGGAAGCCACATGGGATATGGAGGCGGATATGTATAGTTGCTATCCACACTTTTTCATTATTCACGTAATTCTTTCCTTATCTTTTACATTATTTTGAGTAGTTACTAATTAGGGATGAACGAAGGGTATATTGAAATTTAATGTAACAATGCAAAATATTTTTATAATGGAAAAGATAGTAAAACCTTTGCCTAGTTTTCCCATCAAATAAAATTTTCAAATGTAAGCTGGCTTAGTTTTTTGGCATATTTTGAGTGACTGGTGGTATTATAGTATTGGTTGGTTATTTTGAATGGTTTTTGTCTTAGAAGAAAAGTTTAAAAAATTATAAAAACTTCTGATGAGTAGAACTCCGGTTATAACAACTAGCGTGAAAAGGTTGCTCCATAATGTCAAAAATCATGAAGTGTGTTATAAAAAGTCCAGAGCTGAGAATATAGATGATCTGCTGGTTTAATGTTGTAGTAGTGATAAAAGTGTCACTACAATGGTAGAAGTATCGCGTAACAATAGATCTTTTTGCCCAGGTGTCGCTACAACAGCAGATCCTCCATTACAGCAATGATAGTGTAGCAACAAAATTTCCACTGCCGCAATGAAAAAACAAAAAATTCCATTTTAAGTCAAAAACATCATTTTTCATTCTCATTTTTCTAAAACTAGTTCAAGTTCTAAGCTAAGGTGATTTGTAACCAATTTAGGGGGTTTCGTCTTTGAGGTAAGGCTAATTTACTCTTCAAACTTAAATTTACTCCGCTAGATTCTTAGTTGAATTAAGAATCAGCCCTAAGTTTATGAACATGTGGAAATTGCTAGGAAATGACTTGTTTTTAGTTGTTATTGGTCCTAGGGTGTTAGGAAACACTTCCTAGGGAGAATTCTTCTTGTAATCATAAAATATGAAGAGTTCAAAGAGATTAAAGGGTAGAAAATCCTAGAATTATGAACTAGGTCAAAGTCATAGGTTGAATTTGATGGATATGAGTTATAATACAAAGAAGGGTGAATTATTATGTTGAAACTTATGTATTGTTGTTGTTTATTGGTAAATAATGGGTAAAAATCAAAAGAAAGGGAAAGATTATGGTGTAATATTATTTTCAAGAAAAAAATTAAGGTAGGCTATTATTTAAAAGTAGTATAGACTTGATTGACTCGATGCTTATATGTGCGTTTGATATTTGTGATTTGCTTTCGTGCATTACTTGTGACTATTGATTATACCATGCATTAAGCATTTGAATTTGGGAAAATATTAAGATGTGGTCCGATCAGTTGTCATGTTGAAATTGTTATTTCTATTAGGTGTTATGCCATCATAATTATTCAATTGGATACCACACCAATATTGGTATATGAACTAAGAACGTCCCCTATAGGTCATAGCATTAATACAATCACCATTACATTTGAATATATATTGTGCTGACCATAGTTGAAAGAATTTGCGTAAGTGTAATTGATGTACTTCTATACCTATATATCTTATGAGATAAAGTGTTATGTATGTACATTTGCTTGTCAGCTAAATGCGAGTTGTTTCTTGATGTCTTTTACCTAAATTTCACTTGCTTATATTTGGGTTGTTGATTTGAGTTGGTTGATGATGCCTACTTGGTTCTTAGTTATTGTACTAATGCTACTTATTCTCTTCTTTTAATTGGATGTAGAGAGTGTTTTGATATTTTAGATGAGACGTCAACTCTAGCTCACGTCTCTAGCATTGAATCAAGGGTGAGCACCATATCCAGACAGTCATTAGATCATCCTAACGTGTTCTTGTCCTTTATTTTGGACATTGAAACATATTTTATTTATTATTTTTGGATAAAATTTTAAACTTTGTTTAAGATATTCTTAGATATACTTGTATGGTGTGTTTTGGTTCTTGGAGGTTGTAATAAATATAGATAGTTCTACACTCTCATTTTTTTTTGAAATATTTAATAAGTTAGTAATGAACTTATTTAGTTAAGATTGTGTCTAATGAGTTATGCAGTAGTTAATTGATGAAGGTGACTTGTGTGGGTCCATTAGTAGTTGGTTAAGGGCTAGGTTAGCTTGTTTTTTCTACTGTAAGAGTTAGGATGGGTACCACTCAAGATCAATTGGATCCTGACACACCCTCAAAAAAAAAATAGAGCCACTGAAGAAAGTGGACACCCAAGGCAGGCCCCTTGTAACAAAGTATCCTCGCCAATGTGGGGGACCAGTTTTCTCCTAGCCTCAGATTCTCTTCTCAAAGGCTAGTGAGAGCCCCTCAGAGCATAGATTCCCCTCACTGATTAGGTACCTTTGATTCAACTCATGTGCCTTGACATCAAATGAAAAAGCCATGACAGTGGAGAAAAAGGTGGTTGGAGAATTACCTACCACCTTAATCTGAGTTTTTTTTCATAGTCCTTATCTCACTCTCGTTGTAAGCCCAAAAAAGGGCCCTACAAATGGTTCACCAAGGTCAAAGACAGGAAAGATAAAAGAACTAAGTGTAAATGCCTTGCACTCGGGATAACTTATCATTTTTCTAATTTAAGATAGTTTGAAAAGGCATAAAAAAAGAGTCAGGAGAACATGGAATACAGGCTAGTAATTCCTGAAAAGGGGTCCAAGATGACAATACATGGACGACTGTCTGTAGAAGATATGATAAGATGTAGTTGCCAAAGTATCAAGTGCCTTTTTGTCATTTCCAAAGGTAACGTTTCAAATAACGAGGGAGACAGTGTGACCGCTTCCACAACTAATGAATAGGCAAATAAGTAAAAATAAACTATTGATGAAAAAATATGTGTCTTACTATTGATGCAAAAATATGTGTCTTTAGTTTCTATTATAGAATCAAAGATACAGCCTCAAGGCTACCGACCTGCAATCAGGGCAAAGATCTCCTAATAAATAAGATAACAAATTTCCTTAAAAGGGAGTTGCAACTGAACTAAAGGTAACTCTAGTTGGATAAGTATGATCTCGATCAATCAAAGTGAGAATCTCTTCATTTTTTTTTAATCTCCCACCCAGGATGAGACTATGCTCAAAAGATGAATAAAAAAGCCTCATTACGAATTGGGATAATTCAAATCGAGTAGGACTAGAACTAACCTGTAATACATACCATCCAAGTGGGAGGAACGTCCTCTCAGGCAAAATAAAGTACACCGAGACCAATAGTGATACTGACCATGCATAAAATGACTTAAAAAGGACGATGTGGCAAATCACTCAGGTACGATCACTTATGTACGCAGGCGACCCTTAACTAAACCTCGTTAAACATGCGTCACTAGGCTGGCATCCTTCAATAGTTCAAGGGCAAATGGCTATCAGTCATTGATCATTGTACTAAAAGTTCAAAATAACTCTCTCCTATTGGGCGAGCATTCCTTGTATCGTATAAATAGTCACCCCTCTCCCATTGTAAAAAAAATTCAATTTCTGTTTCTCTTTATCCTCAAGCAATAAAAATATTAAGCTTTGTGCTTAAGATTTCTCTATTTTCCTTAGTCATTTTTACTTTTTTCTTACTGCTATGCTCTCTTTGCTAGTATTTTAGTCACGACCTACTCAACCAAAAGAATATGAACTACGTTGGCCTTCAGATTTGTTCTCAATCTTTGTTTTATTTATCATTTATGTTATAAATTCAGTTTATTTATGCTCGAGAAACATCATACTACTAACAAGAAGCTAAAACCCTAACGTGTGCTCTTGACTCATACAAATCTAATTTTCTTAAAATAGATGGTAAATTAATTTGCTCAATTTTCTCTAAGCTCGTTCCAATACTAAGGTTACGCAATTAGTAACTACTCCTACTATGTGATCTTGTTATGTCCCATTTTATTAAGACGAATTAAGGGAGAGAGAGAAGTAAGTAGTGAAATAAAAATAAAAATAATAGTGTCTAAAGTATATTACTGCTACCAATAATGAAGAAAATTGAATCGGGTCACCCATATGAGTCAACACGAATTCATACTAAAGGATAATATATATAT